>NW_026600756.1:0-132769 GCF_029448725.1 Salvelinus fontinalis | reverse complement strand
GATAGTGGTAGTGGGTTGGTAGATGTCTAGTCTCCCTTATGGCTCTAATCTGGTAGTGGTAGTGGGGTGGTAGATGTCTCTTCTCCCTTATGGCTCTAATCTGATAGTGGTAGTGGGGTGGTATATGTCTAGTCTCCCTTATGGCTCTAATCTGATAGTGGGGTGGTGGATGTCTTGTCTCCTTTATGACTCTAATCTGATAGTGGTAATGGGGTGGTAGATGTCTAGGCTCCCTTATGGCTCTAATCTGATAGTGGTAGTGGTAGATGTCTAGTCTCCTTTATGACTCTAATCTGATAGTGGTAGTGGGGTGGTATATGTCTAGTCTCCATTATGGCTCTAATATGATAGTGGTAGTGGGGTGGTAGATGTTTAGTCTCCCTTGTGGCTCTAATCTGATAGTGGGGTGGTGGATGTCTTGTCTCCTTTATGACTCAAATCTGATAGTGGTAATGGGGTGGTAGATGTCTAGTCTCCCTTATGGCTCTAATCTGATAGTGGTAGTGGGGTGGTAGATGTCTAGTCTCCCTTATGGCTATAATCTGATATTGGTAGTGGGGTGGTAGCTGTCTAGTCTCCCTTATGGCTCTAAATTTATAGTGGTAGTGGGGTGGTAGATGTCTAGTCTCCCTTATGGCTCTAATCTGGTAGTGGTAGTGGGGTGGTAGATGTCTAGTCTCCCGTATGGCTCTAATTTGATAGTGGTAGTGGGGTTGTAGATTTCTAGTCTCCCTTATGGCTCTAATCTGATAGTGGTAGTGGGGTGGTAGATGTCTAGTCTCCCTTATGGCTCTAATTTGATAGTGGTAGTGGGGTGGTAGATGTCTAGTCTCCCTTATGGCTCTAATCTGATAGTGGTAATGGGGTAGTAGATGTCTAGTCTCCCTTATGGCTCTAATCTGATAGTGGTAATGGGGTGGTAGATGTCTAATCTCCCTTATGGTTCTAATCTGATTGTGGGTGGTAGATGTCTAGTCTCACTTATGGCTCTAATCTGATAGTGGTAGTGGGTTGGTAGATGTCTAGTCTGCCTTATGGCTCTAATTTGATAGTGGTAGTGGGGTGGTAGATGTCTAGTCTCCCTTATGGCTCTAATCTGGTAGTGGTAGTGGGGTGGTAGATGTCTCTTCTCCCTTATGGCTCTAATCTGATAGTGGTAGTGGGGTGGTATATGTCTAGTCTCCCTTATGGCTCTAATCTGATAGTGGGGTGGTAGATGTCTAGTCTCCTTTATGACTCTAATCTGATAGTGGTAGTGGGGTGGTATATGTCTAGTCTCCATTATGGCTCTAATATGATAGTGGTAGTGGGGTGGTAGATGTTTAGTCTCCCTTGTGACTCTAATCTGATAGTGGGGTGGTGGATTTCTTGTCTCCTTTATGGCTCTAATCTGATAGTGGTAGTGGGGTGGTAGTTGTCTAGTCTCCTTTATGACTCTAATCTGATAGTGGTAGTGGGGTGGTATATGTCTAGTCTCCATTATGGCTCTAATTTGATAGTGGTAGTGGGGTGGTAGATGTCTAGTCTCCCTTATGGCTCTAATTTGATAGTGGTAGTGGGGTGGTAGATGTCTAGTCTCCCTTATGGCTCTAAATTTATAGTGGTAGTGGGGTGGTAGATGTCTAGTCTCCCTTATGGCTCTAATTTGATAGTGGTAGTGGAGTGGTAGAAGTCTAGCCTCCCTTATGGCTCTAATTTGATAGTGGTAATGGGGTGGTAGATGTCTAGTCTCCCTTATGGCTCTAATTTGATAGTGGTAGTGGAGTGGTAGAAGTCTAGCCTCCCTTATGGCTCTAATTTGATAGTGGTAATGGGGTGGTAGATGTCTAGTCTCCCTTATGGCTCTAATCTGATAGTGGGGTGGTAGATGTCTAGTCTCCCTTATGGCTCTAATCTGATAGTGGTAGTGGGGTGGTAGATGTCTAGTCTCCCTTGTGGCTCTAATTTGATAGTGGTAGTGGGGTGGTAGATGTCTAGTCTCCCTAATGGCTTTAATCTGGTAGTGGTAGTGGGGTGGTAGATGTCTAGTCTCCCTTATGGCTCTTATTTGATAATGGTAGTGGGGTGGTAGATGTCTAGTCTCCCTTATGGCTCTAATCTGGTAGTGGGGTGGTAGATGTCTAGTCTCCCTTATGGCTCTAATCTGATAGTGGTAGTGGGGTGGTAGATGTCTAGTCTCCCTTTTGGCTCTAATCTGATAGTGGTAGTGGGGTGGTAGATGTCTAGTCTCCCTTATGGCTCTAATCTGATAGTGGTAGTGGGGTGGTAGATGTCTAGTCTCCCGTATGGCTCTAATCTGATAGTGGGGTGGTAGATGTCTAGTCTCCTTTATGACTCTAATCTGATAGTGGTAGTGGGGTGGTAGATGTCTAGTCTCCCTTATGGCTCTAATCTGATAGTGGTAGTGGGGTGGTAGATGTCTAGTCTCCCTTATGGCTCTAATCTGATAGTGGTAGTGGGGTGGTAGATGTCTAGTCTCCCTTATGGCTCTAATTTGATAGTGGTAGTGGGGTGGTAGATGTCTAGTCTCCCTAATGGCTCTAATCTGGTAGTGGTAGTGGGGTGGTAGATGTCTAGTCTCCTTTATTGCTCTAATCTGATAGTGGTAGTGGGTTGGTAGATGTCTAGTCTCCCGTATGGCTCTAATTTGAAAGTGGTAGTGGGGTTGTAGATTTCTAGTCTCCCTTATGGCTCTAATCTGATAGTGGTAATGGGGTGGTAGATGTCTAGTCTCCCTTATGGCTCTAATTTGATAGTGGTAGTGGGGTGGTAGATGTCTAGTCTCCCTTATGGCTCTAATCTGATATTGGTAATGGGGTGGTAGATGTCTAGTCTCCCTTATGGCTCTAATCTGATAGTGGTAATGGGGTGGTAGATGTCTAGTCTCCCTTATGGTTCTAATCTGATTGTGGGTGGTAGATGTCTAGTCTCACTTATGGCTCTAATCTGATAGTGGTAGTGGGTTGGTAGATGTCTAGTCTCCCTTATGGCTCTAATCTGGTAGTGGTAGTGGGGTGGTCGATGTCTCTTCTCCCTTATGGCTCTAATCTGATAGTGGTAGTGGGGTGGTATATGTCTAGTCTCCCTTATGGCTCTAATTTGATAGTGGAAGTGGGGTGGTAGATGTCTAGTCTCCTTTATGACTCTAATCTGATAGTGGTAGTGGGGTGGTAGATGTCTAGTCTCCATTATGGCTCTAATATGATAGTGGTAGTGGGGTGGTAGATGTCTAGTCTCCCTTATGGCTCTAATCTGATAGTGGTAGTGGGGTGGTAGATGTCTAGTCTCCCTTATGGCTATAATCTGATAGTGGTAGTGTGGTGGTAGATGTCTAGTCTCCCTTATGGCTCTAATTTGATAGTGGGGTGGTAGATGTCTAGTCTCCCTTATGGCTCTAATCTGGTAGTGGTAGTGGGGTGGTAGATGTCTAGTCTCCTTTATGGCTCTAATCTGATAGTGGTAGTGGGTTGGTAGATGTCAAGTCTCCCGTATGGCTCTAATTTGATAGTGGTAGTGGGGTTGTAGATTTCTAGTCTCCCTTATGGCTCTAATCTGATAGTGGTAGTGGGGTGGTAGATGTCTAGTCTCCCTTATGGCTCTAATTTGATAGTGGTAGTGGGGTGGTAGATGTCTAGGCTCCCTTATGGCTCTAATCTGATAGTGGTAATGGGGTGGTAGATGTCTAGTCTCCCTTATGGCTCTAATCTGATAGTGGTAATGGGGTGGTAGATGTCTAGTCTCCCTTATGGTTCTAATCTGATTGTGGGTGGTAGATGTCTAGTCTCACTTATGGCTCTAATCTGATAGTGGTAGTGGGTTGGTAGATGTCTAGTCTCCCTTATGGCTCTAATCTGGTAGTGGTAGTGGGGTGGTAGATGTCTCTTCTCCCTTATGGTTCTAATCTGATAGTGGTAGTGGGGTGGTAGATGTTTAGTCTCCCTTGTGGCTCTAATCTGATAGTGGGGTGGTGGATGTCTTGTCTCCCTTATGGCTCTAATCTGATAGTGGTAGAGGGGTGGTAGATGTCTAGTCTCCCTTATGGCTATAATCTGATAGTGGTAGTGGGGTGGTAGCTGTCTAGTCTCCCTTATGGCTCTAATTTGATAGTGGTAGTGGGGTGGTAGATGTCTAGTCTCCCTTATGGCTCTAAATTTATAGTGGTAGTGGGGTGGTAGATGTCTAGTCTCCCTTATGGCTCTAATCTGGTAGTGGTAGTGGGGTGGTAGATGTCTAGTCTCCCTTATGGCTCTAATCTGATATTGGTAATGGGGTGGTAGATGTCTAGTCTCCCTTGTGGCTCTAATCTGATAGTGGTAGTGGGGTGGTAGATGTCTAGTCTCCATTATGGCTCTAATCTGATAGTGGTAGTGGGGTGGTAGATGTCTAGTCTCCCTTATGGCTCTAATTTGATAGTGGTAGTGGAGTGGTAGAAGTCTAGCCTCCCTTATGGCTCTAATTTGATAGTGGTAATGGGGTGGTAGATGTCTAGTCTCCCTTATGGCTCTAATCTGATAGTGGGGTGGTAGATGTCTAGTCTCCCTTATGGCTCTAATCTGATAGTGGTAGTGGGGTGGTAGATGTCTAGTCTCCCTTATGGCTCTAATTTGATAGTGGTAGTGGGGTGGTAGATGTCTAGTCTCCCTAATGGCTTTAATCTGGTAGTGGTAGTGGGGTGGTAGATGTCTAGTCTCCCTTATGGCTCTTATTTGATAATGGTAGTGGGGTGGTAGATGTCTAGTCTCCCTTATGGCTCTAATCTGGTAGTGGGGTGGTAGATGTCTAGTCTCCCTTATGGCTCTAATCTGATAGTGGTAGTGGGGTGGTAGATGTCTAGTCTCCCTTTTGGCTCTAATCTGATAGTGGTAGTGGGGTGGTAGATGTCTAGTCTCCCTTATGGCTCTAATCTGATAGTGGTAGTGGGGTGGTAGATGTCTAGTCTCCCGTATGGCTCTAATCTGATAGTGGGGTGGTAGATGTCTAGTCTCCTTTATGACTCTAATCTGATAGTGGTAGTGGGGTGGTAGATGTCTAGTCTCCCTTATGGCTCTAATCTGATAGTGGTAGTGGGGTGGTAGATGTCTAGTCTCCCTTATGGCTCTAATCTGATAGTGGTAGTGGGGTGGTAGATGTCTAGTCTCCCTTATGGCTCTAATTTGATAGTGGTAGTGGGGTGGTAGATGTCTAGTCTCCCTAATGGCTCTAATCTGGTAGTGGTAGTGGGGTGGTAGATGTCTAGTCTCCTTTATTGCTCTAATCTGATAGTGGTAGTGGGTTGGTAGATGTCTAGTCTCCCGTATGGCTCTAATTTGAAAGTGGTAGTGGGGTTGTAGATTTCTAGTCTCCCTTATGGCTCTAATCTGATAGTGGTAATGGGGTGGTAGATGTCTAGTCTCCCTTATGGCTCTAATTTGATAGTGGTAGTGGGGTGGTAGATGTCTAGTCTCCCTTATGGCTCTAATCTGATATTGGTAATGGGGTGGTAGATGTCTAGTCTCCCTTATGGCTCTAATCTGATAGTGGTAATGGGGTGGTAGATGTCTAGTCTCCCTTATGGTTCTAATCTGATTGTGGGTGGTAGATGTCTAGTCTCACTTATGGCTCTAATCTGATAGTGGTAGTGGGTTGGTAGATGTCTAGTCTCCCTTATGGCTCTAATCTGGTAGTGGTAGTGGGGTGGTCGATGTCTCTTCTCCCTTATGGCTCTAATCTGATAGTGGTAGTGGGGTGGTATATGTCTAGTCTCCCTTATGGCTCTAATTTGATAGTGGAAGTGGGGTGGTAGATGTCTAGTCTCCTTTATGACTCTAATCTGATAGTGGTAGTGGGTTGGTAGATGTCTAGTCTCCATTATGTCTCTAATATGATAGTGGTAGTGGGGTGGTAGATGTCTAGTCTCCCTTATGGCTCTAATCTGATAGTGGTAGTGGGGTGGTAGATGTCTAGTCTCCCTTATGGCTATAATCTGATAGTGGTAGTGTGGTGGTAGATGTCTAGTCTCCCTTATGGCTCTAATTTGATAGTGGGGTGGTAGATGTCTAGTCTCCCTTATGGCTCTAATCTGGTAGTGGTAGTGGGGTGGTAGATGTCTAGTCTCCTTTATGGCTCTAATCTGATAGTGGTAGTGGGTTGGTAGATGTCAAGTCTCCCGTATGGCTCTAATTTGATAGTGGTAGTGGGGTTGTAGATTTCTAGTCTCCCTTATGGCTCTAATCTGATAGTGGTAGTGGGGTGGTAGATGTCTAGTCTCCCTTATGGCTCTAATTTGATAGTGGTAGTGGGGTGGTAGATGTCTAGGCTCCCTTATGGCTCTAATCTGATAGTGGTAATGGGGTGGTAGATGTCTAGTCTCCCTTATGGCTCTAATCTGATAGTGGTAATGGGGTGGTAGATGTCTAGTCTCCCTTATGGTTCTAATCTGATTGTGGGTGGTAGATGTCTAGTCTCACTTATGGCTCTAATCTGATAGTGGTAGTGGGTTGGTAGATGTCTAGTCTCCCTTATGGCTCTAATCTGGTAGTGGTAGTGGGGTGGTAGATGTCTCTTCTCCCTTATGGTTCTAATCTGATAGTGGTAGTGGGGTGGTAGATGTTTAGTCTCCCTTGTGGCTCTAATCTGATAGTGGGGTGGTGGATGTCTTGTCTCCCTTATGGCTCTAATCTGATAGTGGTAGAGGGGTGGTAGATGTCTAGTCTCCCTTATGGCTATAATCTGATAGTGGTAGTGGGGTGGTAGCTGTCTAGTCTCCCTTATGGCTCTAAATGTATAGTGGTAGTGGGGTGGTAGATGTCTAGTCTCCCTTATGGCTCTAATCTGGTAGTGGTAGTGGGGTGGTAGATGTCTAGTCTCCCTTATGGCTCTAATATGATAGTGGTAGTGGGGTGGTAGATGTTTAGTCTCCCTTGTGGCTCTAATCTGATAGTGGGGTGGTGGATGTCTTGTCTCCTTTATGACTCTAATCTGATAGTGGTAATGGGGTGGTAGATGTCTAGTCTCCCTTATGGCTCTAATCTGATAGTGGTAGTGGGGTGGTAGATGTCTAGGCTCCCTTATGGCTCTAATCTGATAGTGGTAATGGGGTGGTAGATGTCTAGTCTCCCTTATGGCTCTAATCTGATAGTGGTAATGGGGTGGTAGATGTCTAGTCTCCCTTATGGTTCTAATCTGATTGTGGGTGGTAGATGTCTAGTCTCACTTATGGCTCTAATCTGATAGTGGTAGTGTGTTGGTAGATGTCTAGTCTCCCTTATGGCTCTAATCTGGTAGTGGTAGTGGGGTGGTAGATGTCTCTTCTCCCTTATGGTTCTAATCTGATAGTGGTAGTGGGGTGGTAGATGTTTAGTCTCCCTTGTGGCTCTAATCTGATAGTGGGGTGGTGGATGTCTTGTCTCCTTTATGACTCTAATCTGATAGTGGTAATGGGGTGGTAGATGTCTAGTCTCCCTTATGGCTCTAATCTGATAGTGGTAGAGGGGTGGTAGATGTCTAGTCTCCCTTATGGCTATAATCTGATAGTGGTAGTGGGGTGGTAGCTGTCTAGTCTCCCTTATGGCTCTAAATGTATAGTGGTAGTTGGGTGGTAGATGTCTAGTCTCCCTTATGGCTCTAATCTGGTAGTGGTAGTGGGGTGGTAGATGTCTAGTCTCCCTTATGGCTCTAATATGATAGTGGTAGTGGGGTGGTAGATGTTTAGTCTCCCTTGTGGCTCTAATCTGATAGTGGGGTGGTGGATGTCTTGTCTCCTTTATGACTCTAATCTGATAGTGGTAATGGGGTGGTAGATGTCTAGTCTCCCTTATGGCTCTAATCTGATAGTGGTAGTGGGGTGGTAGATGTCTAGTCTCCCTTATGGCTCTAATTTGATAGTGGTAGTGGGGTGGTAGATGTCTAATCTCCCTTATGGCTCTAATTTGATAGTGGTAGTGGGGTTGTAGATTTCTAGTCTCCCTTATGGCTCTAATCTGATAGTGGTAGTGGGGTGGTAGATGTCTAGTCTCCCTTATGGCTCTAATTTGATAGTGGTAGTGGGGTGGTAGATGTCTAGTCTCCCTTATGGCTCTAATCTGATAGTGGTAATGGGGTGGTAGATGTCTAGTCTCCCTTATGGTTCTAATCTGATTGTGGGTGGTAGATGTCTAGTCTCACTTATGGCTCTAATCTGATAGTGGTAGTGGGTTGGTAGATGTCTAGTCTCCCTTATGGCTCTAATCTGGTAGTGGTAGTGGGGTGGTAGATGTCTCTTCTCCCTTATGGTTCTAATCTGATAGTGGTAGTGGGGTGGTAGATGTTTAGTCTCCCTTGTGGCTCTAATCTGATAGTGGGGTGGTGGATGTCTTGTCTCCTTTATGACTCTAATCCGATAGTGGTAATGGGGTGGTAGATGTATAGTCTCCCTTATGGCTCTAATCTGATAGTGGTAGAGGGGTGGTAGATGTCTAGTCTCCCTTATGGCTATAATCTGATAGTGGTAGTGGGGTGGTAGCTGTCTAGTCTCCCTTATGGCTCTAAATGTATAGTGGTAGTGGGGTGGTAGATGTCTAGTCTCCCTTATGGCTCTAATCTGGTAGTGGTAGTGGGGTGGTAGATGTCTAGTCTCCCTTATGGCTCTAATATGATAGTGGTAGTGGGGTGGTAGATGTTTAGTCTCCCTTGTGGCTCTAATCTGATAGTGGGGTGGTGGATGTCTTGTCTCCTTTATGACTCTAATCTGATAGTGGTAATGGGGTGGTAGATGTCTAGTCTCCCTTATGGCTCTAATCTAATAGTGGTAGTGGGGTGGTAGATGTCTAGTCTCCCTTATGGCTATAATCTGATAGTGGTAGTGGGGTGGTAGATGTCTAGGCTCCCTTATGGCTCTAATTTGATAGTGGGGTGGTAGATGTCTAGTCTCCCTTATGGCTCTAATCTGATAGTGGTAGTGGGGTGGTAGATGTCTAGTCTCCCTTATGGCTCTAATTTGATAGTGGTAGTGGGGTGGTAGATGTCTAGTCTCCCTAATGGCTCTAATCTGGTAGTGGTAGTGGGGTGGTAGATGTCTAGTCTCCTTTATGGCTCTAATCTGATAGTGGTAGTGGGTTGGTAGATGTCTAGTCTCCCGTATGGCTCTAATTTGATAGTGGTAGTGGGGTTGTAGATTTCTAGTCTCCTTTATGGCTCTAATCTGATAGTGGTAGTGGGGTGGTAGATGTCTAGTCTCCCTTATGGCTCTAATTTGATAGTGGTAGTGGGGTGGTAGATGTCTAATCTCCCTTATGGCTCTAATCTGATAGTGGTAATGGGGTGGTAGATGTCTAGTCTCCCTTATGGCTCTAATCTGATAGTGGTAATGGGGTGGTAGATGTCTAGTCTCCCTTATGGTTCTAATCTGATTGTGGGTGGTAGATGTCTAGTCTCACTTATGGCTCTAATCTGATAGTGGTAGTGGGTTGGTAGATGTCTAGTCTCCCTTATGGCTCTAATCTGGTAGTGGTAGTGGGGTGGTAGATGTCTCTTCTCCCTTATGGCTCTAATCTGATAGTGGTAGTGGGGTGGTAGATGTTTAGTCTCCCTTGTGGCTCTAATCTGAAATTGGGGTGGTGGATGTCTTGTCTCCTTTATGACTCTAATCTGATAGTGGTAATGGGGTGGTAGATGTCTAGTCTCCCTTATGGCTCTAATCTGATAGTGGTAGTGGGGTGGTAGATGTCTAGTCTCCCTTATGGCTATAATCTGATAGTGGTAGTGGGGTGGTAGCTGTCTAGTCTCCCTTATGGCTCTAAATGTATAGTGGTAGTGGGGTGGTAGATGTCTAGTCTCCCTTATGGCTCTAATCTGGTAGTGGTAGTGGGGTGGTAGATGTCTAGTCTCCATTATGGCTCTAATCTGATAGTGGTAGTGGGGTGGTAGATGTCTAGTCTCCCTTATGGCTCTAATCTGATAGTGGTAGTGGGTTGGTAGATGTCTTGTCTCCCTTATGGCTCTAATTTTATAGTGGTAGTGGGGTGGTAGATGTCTAGTCTCCCTTATGGCTCTAAATGGTATTGGTAGTGGGGTGGTAGATGTCTAGACTCCCTTATGGCTCTAATCTGATAGTGGTAGTGGGGTGGTAGATGTCTAGTCTCCCTTATGGCTCTAATCTGATAGTGGTAGTGGGGTGGTAGATGTCTAGACTCCCTTATGGCTCTAATCTGAAAGTGGTAGTGGGGTGGTAGATGTCTAGTCTCCCTTGTGGCTCTAATCTGATAGTGGTAGTGGGGTGATAGATGTCTAGTCTCCATTATGGCTCTAATCTGATAGTGGTAGTGGGGTGGTAGATGTCTAGTCTCCCTTATGGCTCTAATCTGATAGTGGGGTGGTAGATGTCTAGTCTCCTTTATGACTCTAATCTGATAGTGGTAGTGGGGTGGTAGATGTCTAGTCTCCATTATGGCTCTAATCTGATAGTGGTAGTGGGGTGGTAGATGTCTAGTCTCCCTTGTGGCTCTAATCTGATAGTGGGGTGGTGGATGTCTTGTCTCCTTTATGACTCTAATCTGATAGTGGGTGGTAGATGTCTAGTCTCCCTTATGGCTCTAATCTGATAGTGGTAGTGGGGTGGGAGATGTCTAGTCTCCCTTATGGCTCTAATCTGATAGTGGTAATGGGGTGGGAGATGTCTAGTCTCCCTTATGGCTCTAATCCGATAGTGGTAGTGGGGTGGTAGATGTCTAGTCTCCCTTATGGCTATAATCTGATAGTGGTAGTGGGGTGGTAGCTGTCTAGTCTCCCTTATGGCTCTAAATTTATAGTGGTAGTGGGGTGGTAGATGTCTAGTCTCCTTTATGGCTCTAATCTGGTAGTGGTAGTGGGGTGGTAGATGTCTAGTCTCCCTTATGGCTCTAATCTGATAGTGGTAGTGGGGTGGTAGATGTCTAGTCTCCCTTGTGGCTCTAATCTGATAGTGGTAGTGGGGTGGTAGATGTCTAGTCTCCATTATGGCTCTAATCCGATAGGGGTAGTGGGGTGGTAGATGTCTAGTCTCCCGTATGGCTCTAATCTGATAGTGGAGTGGTAGATGTCTAGTCTCCTTTATGACTCTAATCTGATAGTGGTAGTGGGGTGGTAGATGTCTAGTCTCCATTATGGCTCTAATATGATAGTGGTAGTTGGGTGGTAGATGTTTAGTCTCCCTTGTTGCTCTAATCTGATAGTGGGGTGGTGGATCTCTTGTCTCCTTTATGACTCTAATCTGATAGTGGTAATGGGGTCGTAGATGTCTAGTCTCCCTTATGGCTCTAATCTGATAGTGGTAGTGTGGTGGTAGATGTCTAGTATCCCTTGTGGCTCTAATCTGATAGTTGTAGTGGGGTGGTAGATGTCTAGTCTCCATTATGGCTCTAATCTGATAGTGGTAGTGGGGTGGTAGATGTCTAGTCTCCCTTATGGCTCTAATTTGATAGTGGTAGTGGGGTGGTAGTTGTCTAGCCTCCCTTATGGCTCTAATTTGATAGTGGTAATGGGGTGGTAGATGTCTAGTCTCCCTTATGGCTCTAATCTGATAGTGGGGTGGTAGATGTCTAGTCTCCCTTATGGCTCTAATTTGATAGTGGTAGTGGGGTGGTAGATGTCTAGCCTCCCTTATGGCTCTAATTTGATAGTGGTAGTGGGGTGGTAGATGTCTAGTCTCCCTAATGGCTCTAATCTGGTAGTGGTAGTGGGGTGGTAGATGTCTCTTCTCCCTTATGGCTCTAATCTGATAGTGGTAGTGGGGTGGTAGATGTTTAGTCTCCCTTGTGGCTCTAATCTGAAATTGGGGTGGTGGATGTCTTGTCTCCTTTATGACTCTAATCTGATAGTGGTAATGGGGTGGTAGATGTCTAGTCTCCCTTATGGCTCTAATCTGATAGTGGTAGTGGGGTGGTAGATGTCTAGTCTCCCTTATGGCTATAATCTGATAGTGGTAGTGGGGTGGTAGCTGTCTAGTCTCCCTTATGGCTCTAAATGTATAGTGGTAGTGGGGTGGTAGATGTCTAGTCTCCCTTATGGCTCTAATCTGGTAGTGGTAGTGGGGTGGTAGATGTCTAGTCTCCATTATGGCTCTAATCTGATAGTGGTAGTGGGGTGGTAGATGTCTAGTCTCCCTTATGGCTCTAATCTGATAGTGGTAGTGGGTTGGTAGATGTCTTGTCTCCCTTATGGCTCTAATTTTATAGTGGTAGTGGGGTGGTAGATGTCTAGTCTCCCTTATGGCTCTAAATGGTATTGGTAGTGGGGTGGTAGATGTCTAGACTCCCTTATGGCTCTAATCTGATAGTGGTAGTGGGGTGGTAGATGTCTAGTCTCCCTTATGGCTCTAATCTGATAGTGGTAGTGGGGTGGTAGATGTCTAGACTCCCTTATGGCTCTAATCTGAAAGTGGTAGTGGGGTGGTAGATGTCTAGTCTCCCTTGTGGCTCTAATCTGATAGTGGTAGTGGGGTGATAGATGTCTAGTCTCCATTATGGCTCTAATCTGATAGTGGTAGTGGGGTGGTAGATGTCTAGTCTCCCTTATGGCTCTAATCTGATAGTGGGGTGGTAGATGTCTAGTCTCCTTTATGACTCTAATCTGATAGTGGTAGTGGGGTGGTAGATGTCTAGTCTCCATTATGGCTCTAATCTGATAGTGGTAGTGGGGTGGTAGATGTCTAGTCTCCCTTGTGGCTCTAATCTGATAGTGGGGTGGTGGATGTCTTGTCTCCTTTATGACTCTAATCTGATAGTGGGTGGTAGATGTCTAGTCTCCCTTATGGCTCTAATCTGATAGTGGTAGTGGGGTGGGAGATGTCTAGTCTCCCTTATGGCTCTAATCTGATAGTGGTAATGGGGTGGGAGATGTCTAGTCTCCCTTATGGCTCTAATCCGATAGTGGTAGTGGGGTGGTAGATGTCTAGTCTCCCTTATGGCTATAATCTGATAGTGGTAGTGGGGTGGTAGCTGTCTAGTCTCCCTTATGGCTCTAAATTTATAGTGGTAGTGGGGTGGTAGATGTCTAGTCTCCTTTATGGCTCTAATCTGGTAGTGGTAGTGGGGTGGTAGATGTCTAGTCTCCCTTATGGCTCTAATCTGATAGTGGTAGTGGGGTGGTAGATGTCTAGTCTCCCTTGTGGCTCTAATCTGATAGTGGTAGTGGGGTGGTAGATGTCTAGTCTCCATTATGGCTCTAATCCGATAGGGGTAGTGGGGTGGTAGATGTCTAGTCTCCCGTATGGCTCTAATCTGATAGTGGAGTGGTAGATGTCTAGTCTCCTTCATGACTCTAATCTGATAGTGGTAGTGGGGTGGTAGATGTCTAGTCTCCATTATGGCTCTAATATGATAGTGGTAGTTGGGTGGTAGATGTTTAGTCTCCCTTGTTGCTCTAATCTGATAGTGGGGTGGTGGATCTCTTGTCTCCTTTATGACTCTAATCTGATAGTGGTAATGGGGTCGTAGATGTCTAGTCTCCCTTATGGCTCTAATCTGATAGTGGTAGTGTGGTGGTAGATGTCTAGTCTCCCTTGTGGCTCTAATCTGATAGTTGTAGTGGGGTGGTAGATGTCTAGTCTCCATTATGGCTCTAATCTGATAGTGGTAGTGGGGTGGTAGATGTCTAGTCTCCCTTATGGCTCTAATTTGATAGTGGTAGTGGGGTGGTAGTTGTCTAGCCTCCCTTATGGCTCTAATTTGATAGTGGTAATGGGGTGGTAGATGTCTAGTCTCCCTTATGGCTCTAATCTGATAGTGGGGTGGTAGATGTCTAGTCTCCCTTATGGCTCTAATTTGATAGTGGTAGTGGGGTGGTAGATGTCTAGCCTCCCTTATGGCTCTAATTTGATAGTGGTAGTGGGGTGGTAGATGTCTAGTCTCCCTAATGGCTCTAATCTGGTAGTGGTAGTGGGGTGGTAGATATCTAGTCTCCTTTATGGCTCTAATCTGATAGTGGTAGTGGGTTGGTAGATGTCTAGTCTCCCGTATGGTTCTAATTTGATAGTGGTAGTGGGGTTGTAGATTTCTAGTCTCCCTTATGGCTCTAATCTGATAGTGGTAGTGGGGTGGTAGATGTCTAGTCTCCCTTATGGCTCTAATTTGATAGTGGTAGTGGGGTGGTAGATGTCTAGTCTCCCTTATGGCTCTAATCTGATAGTGGTAATGGGGTGGTAGATGTCTAGTCTCCCTTATGGCTCTAATCTGATAGTGGTAATGGGGTGGTAGATGTCTAGTCTCCCTTATGGTTCTAATCTGATTGTGGGTGGTATATGTCTAGTCTCACTTATGGCTCTAATCTGATAGGGGTAGTGGGGTGGTAGATGTCTAGTCTCCCGTATGGCTCTAATCTGATAGTGGGGTGGTAGATGTCTAGTCTCCTTTATGACTCTAATCTGATAGTGGTAGTGGGGTGGTAGATGTCTAGTCTCCATTATGGCTCTAATATGATAGTGGTAGTCGGGTGGTAGATGTTTAGTCTCCCTTGTGGCTCTAATCTGATAGTGGTAGTGGGGTGGTAGATGTCTAGTCTCCATTATGGCTCTAATCTGATAGTGGTAGTGGGGTGGTAGATGTCTAGTCTCCCTTATGGCTCTAATTTGATAGTGGTAGTGGGGTGGTAGTTGTCTAGCCTCCCTTATGGCTCTAATTTGATAGTGGTAATGGGGTGGTAGATGTCTAGTCTCCCTATGGCTCTAATCTGATAGTGGGGTGGTAGATGTCTAGTCTCCCTTATGGCTCTAATCTGATAGTGGTAGTGGGGTGGTAGATGTCTAGTCTCCCTTATGGCTCTAATTTGATAATGGTAGTGGGGTGGTAGATGTCTAGTCTCCCTAATGGCTCTAATCTGGTAGTGGTAGTGGGGTGGTAGATATCTAGTCTCCTTTATGGCTCTAATCTGATAGTGGTAGTGGGTTGGTAGATGTCTAGTCTCCCGTATGGTTCTAATTTGATAGTGGTAGTGGGGTTGTAGATTTCTAGTCTCCCTTATGGCTCCAATCTGATAGTGGTAGTGGGGTGGTAGATGTCTAGTCTCCCTTATGGCTCTAATTTGATAGTGGTAGTGGGGTTGTAGATTTCTAGTCTCCCTTATGGCTCCAATCTGATAGTGGTAGTGGGGTGGTAGATGTCTAGTCTCCCTTATGGCTCTAATTTGATAGTGGTAGTGGGGTGGTAGATGTCTAGTCTCCCTTATGGCTCTAATCTGATAGTGGTAATGGGGTGGTAGATGTCTAGTCTCCCTTATGGCTCTAATCTGATAGTGGTAATGGGGTGGTAGATGTCTAGTCTCCCTTATGGCTCTAATCTGATAGTGGGGTGGTAGATGTCTAGTCTCCCTTATGGCTCTAATCTGATAGTGGTAATGGGGTGGTAGATGTCTAGTCTCCCTTATGGCTCTAATCTGATAGTGGTAATGGGGTGGTAGATGTCTAGTCTCCCTTATGGCTCTAATCTGATAGTGGTAATGGGGTGGTAGATGTCTAGTCTCCCTTATGGCTCCAATCTGATAGTGGTAGTGGGGTGGTAGATGTCTAGTCTCCCTTATGGCTCTAATTTGATAGTGGTAGTGGGGTTGTAGATTTCTAGTCTCCCTTATGGCTCCAATCTGATAGTGGTAGTGGGGTGGTAGATGTCTAGTCTCCCTTATGGCTCTAATCTGATAGTGGGGTGGTAGATGTCTAGTCTCCTTTATGACTCTAATCTGATAGTGGTATTGGGGTGGTAGATGTCTAGTCTCCCTTATGGCTCTAATCTGATAGTGGTAGTGGGGTGGTAGATGTCTAGTCTCCCTTAGGGCTATAATCTGATAGTGGTAGTGGGGTGGTAGATGTCTAGTCTCCATTATGGCTCTAATCTGATAGTGGTAGTGGGGTGGTAGATGTCTAGTCTCCCTTATGGTTCTAATCTGATTGTGGGTGGTAGATGTCTAGTCTCACTTATGGCTCTAATCTGATAGTGGCAGTGGGTTGGTAGATGTCTAGTCTCCCTTATGGCTCTAATTTGATAGTGGTAGTGGGGTGGTAGATGTCTAGTCTCTATTATGGCTCTAATCTGGTAGTGGTAGTGGGGTGGTAGATGTCTCTTCTCCCTTATTGCTCTAATCTGATAGTGGTAGTGGGGTGGTAGATGTCTAGTCTCCCTTATGGCTCTAATCTGATAGTGGGGTGGTAGATGTCTAGTCTCCATTATGGCTCTAATCTGATAGTGGTAGTGGGGTGGTAGATGTGTAGTCTCCCTTATGGCTCTAATCTGATAGTGGTAGTGGGTTGGTAGATGTCTTGTCTCCCTTATGGCTCTAATTTTATAGTGGTAGTGGGGTGGTAGATGTCTAGTCTCCCTTATGGCTCTAATATGGTAGTGGTAGTGGGGTGGTAGATGTCTAGACTCCCTTATGGCTCTAATCTGATAGTGGTAGTGGGGTGGTAGATGTCTAGTCTCCCTTATGGCTCTAATTTGATAGTGGTAGTGGGGTGGTAGATGTCTAGTCTCCCTTATGGCTCTAATCTGGTAGTGGTAGTGGGGTGGTAGATGTCTAGTCTCCCTTATGGCTCTAATCTGATAGTGGTAGTGGGGTGGTAGATGTCTAGTCTCCCTTGTGGCTCTAATCTGATAGTGGTAGTGGGGTGGTAGATGTCTAGTCTCCATTATGGCTCTAATATGATAGTGGTAGTTGGGTGGTAGATGTCTAGACTCCCTTATGGCTCTAATCTGATAGTGGGGTGGTAGATGTCTAGTCTCCTTTATGACTCTAATCTGATAGTGGTATTGGGGTGGTAGATGTCTAGTCTCCCTTATGGCTCTAATCTGATAGTGGTAGTGGGGAGGTAGATGTCTAGTCTCCATTATGGCTCTAATCTGATAGTGGTAGTGGGGTTGTAGATGTCTAGTCTCCCTTATGGCTCTAATCTGATAGTTGTAGTGGGTTGGTAGATGTCTTGTCTCCCTTATGGCTCTAATTTTATAGTGGTAGTGGGGTGGTAGATGTCTAGTCTCCCGTATGGCTCTAATATGGTAGTGGGGTGGTAGATGTCTAGTCTCCCTTATGGCTCTAATCTGATAGTGGGGTGGTAGATGTCTAGTCTCCTTTATGACTCTAATCTGATAGTGGTAGTGGGGTGGTAGATGTCTAGTCTCCATTATGGCTCTAATATGATAGTGGTAGTGGGGTGGTAGATGTTTAGTCTCCCTTGTGGCTCTAGTCTGATAGTGGGGTGGTGGATGTCTTGTCTCCTTTATGATTCTAATCTGATAGTGGTAATGGGGTGGTAGATGTCTAGTCTCCCTTATGGCTCTAATCTGATAGTGGTAGTGGGGTGGTAGATGTCTAGTCTCCTTTATGGCTATAATCTGATAGTGGTAGTGGGGTGGTAGCTGTCTAGTCTCCCTTATGGCTCAAAATTTATAGTAGTAGTGGGGTGGTAGATGTCTAGTCTCCCTTATGGCTCTAATCTGGTAGTGGTAGTGGGGTGGTAGATGTCTAGTCTCCCTTATGGCTCTAATCTGATAGTGGTAGTGTGGTGGTAGATGTCTAGTCTCCCTTGTGGCTCTAATCTGATAATGGTAGTGGGGTGGTAGATCTCTAGTCTCCATTATGGCTCTAATCTGATAGTGGTAGTGGGGTGGTAGATGTCTAGTCTCCCTTATGGCTCTAATCTGATAGTGGTAGTGGGTTGGTAGATGTCTAGTCTCCCTTATGGCTCTAATTTGATAGTGGTAGTGGGGTGGTAGATGTCTAGTCTCCCTTATGGCTCTAATATGTTAGTGGTAGTGGGGTGGTAGATGTCTAGACTCCCTTATGGCTCTAATCTGATAGTGGGGTAGTGGGGTGGTAGATGTCTAGTCTCCCTTATGGCTCTAATTTGATAGTGGTAGAGGGGTGGTAGATGTCTAGTCTCCCTTATGGCTCTAATCTGATAGTGGTAGTGGGGTGGTAGATGTCTAGTCTCCCTTATGGCTCTAATCTGATAGTGGTAGTGGGGTGGTAGATGTCTAGTCTCCATTATTGCTCTAATCTGATAGTGGTAGTGGGGTGGTAGATGTCTAGCCTCCCTTATGGCTCTAATCTGATAGTGGTAGTGGTTTGGTAGATGTCTAGTCTCCCTTATGGCTCTAATTTGATAGTGGTAGGGGGGTGGTAGATGTCTAGTCTCCCTTATGGCTCTAATCTGGTAGTGGTAGTGGGGTGGTAGGTGTCTAGTCTCCCTTATGGATCTAATTTGATAATGGTAGTGGGGTGGTAGATGTCTAGCCTCCCTTATGGCTCTAATTTGATAGTGGTAATGGGGTGGTGATTGTCTAGTCTCCCTTATGGCTCTAATCTGATAGTGGGGTGGTAGATGTCTAGTCTCCCTTATGGCTCTAATCTGATAGTGGTAGTGGGGTGGTAGATGTCTAGTCACCCTTATTGCTCTAATTTGATAGTGGTAGTGGGGTGGTAGATGTCTAGTCTCCTTTATGTCTCTAATATGGTAGTGGTAGTGGGGTGGTAGATGTCTAGACTCCCTTATGGCTCTAATCTGATAGTGGTAGTGGGTTGGTAGATGTCTAGTCTCCCTTATGGCTCTAATTTGATAGTGGTAGTGGGGTGGTAGATGTCTAGTCTCCCTTATGGCTCTAATCTGGTAGTGGTAGTGGGGTGGTAGATGTCTAGTCTCCCTTATGGCTCTAATCTGATAGTGGTAGTGGGGTGGTAGATGTCTAGTCTCCCTTGTGGCTCTAATCTGATAGTGGTAGTGGGGTGGTAGATGTCTAGTCTCCATTATGGCTCTAATCTGATAGTGGTAGTGGGGTGGTAGATGTCTAGCCTCCCTTATGGCTCTAATCTGATAGTGGTAGTGGTTTGGTAGATGTCTAGTCTCCCTTATGGCTCTAATTTGATAGTGGTAGGGGGGTGGTAGATGTCTAGTCTCCCTTATGGCTCTAATCTGGTAGTGGTAGTGGGGTGGTAGGTGTCTAGTCTCCCTTATGGATCTAATTTGATAATGGTAGTGGGGTGGTAGATGTCTAGCCTCCCTTATGGCTCTAATTTGATAGTGGTAATGGGGTGGTGATTGTCTAGTCTCCCTTATGGCTCTAATCTGATAGTGGGGTGGTAGATGTCTAGTCTCCCTTATGGCTCTAATCTGATAGTGGTAGTGGGGTGGTAGATGTCTAGTCACCCTTATTGCTCTAATTTGATAGTGGTAGTGGGGTGGTAGATGTCTAGTCTCCTTTATGTCTCTAATATGGTAGTGGTAGTGGGGTGGTAGATGTCTAGACTCCCTTATGGCTCTAATCTGATAGTGGTAGTGGGTTGGTAGATGTCTAGTCTCCCTTATGGCTCTAATTTGATAGTGGTAGTGGGGTGGTAGATGTCTAGTCTCCCTTATGGCTCTAATCTGGTAGTGGTAGTGGGGTGGTAGATGTCTAGTCTCCCTTATGGCTCTAATCTGATAGTGGTAGTGGGGTGGTAGATGTCTAGTCTCCCTTGTGGCTCTAATCTGATAGTGGTAGTGGGGTGGTAGATGTCTAGTCTCCATTATGGCTCTAATCTGATAGTGGTAGTGGGGTGGTAGATGTCTAGTCTCCCTTATGGCTCTAATCTGATAGTGGGGTGGTAGATGTCTAGTCTCCTTTATGACTCTAATCTGATAGTGGTAGTGGGGTGGTAGATGTCTAGTCTCCCTTATGGCTCTAATCTGATAGTGGTAGGGGGGTGGTAGATGTCTAGTCTCCCTTATGGCTCTAATCTGATAGTGGTAGTGGGGTGGTAGGTGTCTAGTCTCCCTTATGGATCTAATTTGATAGTGGTAGTGGGGTGGTAGATGTCTAGCCTCCCTTATGGCTCTAATTTGATAGTGGTAATGGGGTGGTGATTGTCTAGTCTCCCTTATGGCTCTAATCTGATAGTGGGGTGGTAGATGTCTAGTCTCCCTTATGGCTCTAATCTGATAGTGGTAGTGGGGTGGTAGATGTCTAGTCACCCTTATTGCTCTAATTTGATAGTGGTAGTGGGGTGGTAGATGTCTAGTCTCCTTTATGGCTCTAATATGGTAGTGGTAGTGGGGTGGATGATGTCTAGACTCCCTTATGGCTCTAATCTGATAGTGGTAGTGGGTTGGTAGATGTCTAGTCTCCCTTATGGCTCTAATTTGATAGTGGTAGTGGGCTGGTAGATGTCTAGTCTCCCTTATGGCTCTAATCTGGTAGTGGTAGTGGGGTGGTAGATGTCTAGTCTCCCTTATGGCTATAATCTGATAGTGGTAGTGGGGTGGTAGATGTCTAGTCTCCCTTGTGGCTCTAATCTAATAGTGGTAGTGGGGTGGTAGATGTCTAGTCTCCCTTATGGCTCTAATCTGATAGTGGGGTGGTAGATGTCTAGTCTCCTTTATGACTCTAATCTGATAGTGGTAGTGGGGTGGTGGATGTCTAGTCTCCCTTATGGCTCTAATCTGATAGTGGTAGTGGGGTGGTAGATGTCTAGTCTCCCTTATGGCTCTAATTTGATAGTGGTAGTGGGGTGGTAGAAGTCTAGCCTCCCTTATGGCTCTAATTTGATAGTGGTAATGGGGTGGTAGATGTCTAGTCTCCCTTATGGCTCTAATCTGATAGTGGGGTGGTAGATGTCTAGTCTCCCTTATGGCTCTAATCTGATAGTGGTAGTGGGGTGGTAGATGTCTAGTCTCCCTTATGGCTCTTATTTGATAATGGTAGTGGGGTGGTAGATGTCTAGTCTCCCTTATGGCTCTAATCTGGTAGTGGGGTGGTAGATGTCTAGTCTCCCTTATGGCTCTAATCTGATAGTGGTAGTGGGGTGGTAGATGTCTAGTCTCCCTTGTGGCTCTAATCTGATAGTGGTAGTGGGGTGGTAGATGTCTAGTCTCCCTTATGGCTCTAATCTGATAGTGGTAGTGGGGTGGTAGATGTCTAGTCTCCCGTATGGCTCTAATCTGATAGTGGGGTGGTAGATGTCTAGTCTCCTTTATGACTCTAATCTGATAGTGGTAGTGGGGTGGTAGATGTCTAGTCTCCCTTATGGCTCTAATCTGATAGTGGTAGTGGGGTGGTAGATGTCTAGTCACCCTTATTGCTCTAATTTGATAGTGGTAGTGGGGTGGTAGATGTCTAGTCTCCTTTATGGCTCTAATATGGTAGTGGTAGTGGGGTGGATGATGTCTAGACTCCCTTATGGCTCTAATCTGATAGTGGTAGTGGGTTGGTAGATGTCTAGTCTCCCTTATGGCTCTAATTTGATAGTGGTAGTGGGCTGGTAGATGTCTAGTCTCCCTTATGGCTCAAATCTGGTAGTGGTAGTGGGGTGGTAGATGTCTAGTCTCCCTTATGGCTCTAATCTGATAGTGGTAGTGGGGTGGTAGATGTCTAGTCTCCCTTGTGGCTCTAATCTAATAGTGGTAGTGGGGTGGTAGATGTCTAGTCTCCCTTATGGCTCTAATCTGATAGTGGGGTGGTAGATGTCTAGTCTCCTTTATGACTCTAATCTGATAGTGGTAGTGGGGTGGTGGATGTCTAGTCTCCCTTATGGCTCTAATCTGATAGTGGTAGTGGGGTGGTAGATGTCTAGTCTCCCTTATGGCTCTAATTTGATAGTGGTAGTGGGGTGGTAGAAGTCTAGCCTCCCTTATGGCTCTAATTTGATAGTGGTAATGGGGTGGTAGATGTCTAGTCTCCCTTATGGCTCTAATCTGATAGTGGGGTGGTAGATGTCTAGTCTCCCTTATGGCTCTAATCTGATAGTGGTAGTGGGGTGGTAGATGTCTAGTCTCCCTTATGGCTCTAATTTGATAGTGGTAGTGGGGTGGTAGATGTCTAGTCTCCCTAATGGCTTTAATCTGGTAGTGGTAGTGGGGTGGTAGATGTCTAGTCTCCCTTATGGCTCTTATTTGATAATGGTAGTGGGGTGGTAGATGTCTAGTCTCCCTTATGGCTCTAATCTGGTAGTGGGGTGGTAGATGTCTAGTCTCCCTTATGGCTCTAATCTGATAGTGGTATTGGGGTGGTAGATGTCTAGTCTCCCTTGTGGCTCTAATCTGATAGTGGTAGTGGGCTGGTAGATGTCTAGTCTCCCTTATGGCTCTAATCTGATAGTGGTAGTGGGGTGGTAGATGTCTAGTCTCCCGTATGGCTCTAATCTGATAGTGGGGTGGTAGATGTCTAGTCTCCTTTATGACTCTAATCTGATAGTGGTAGTGGGGTGGTAGATGTCTAGTCTCCCTTATGGCTCTAATCTGATAGTGGTAGTGGGGTGGTAGATGTCTAGTCTCCCTTATGGCTCTAATCTGATAGTGGTAGTGGGGTGGTAGATGTCTAGTCTCCCTTATGGCTCTAATTTGATAGTGGTAGTGGGGTGGTAGATGTCTAGTCTCCCTAATGGCTCTAATCTGGTAGTGGTAGTGGGGTGGTAGATGTCTAGTCTCCTTTATTGCTCTAATCTGATAGTTGTAGTGGGTTGGTAGATGTCTAGTCTCCCGTATGGCTCTAATTTGAAAGTGGTAGTGGGGTTGTAGATTTCTAGTCTCCCTTATGGTTCTAATCTGATAGTGGTAATGGGGTGGTAGATGTCTAGTCTCCCTTATGGCTCTAATTTGATAGTGGTAGTGGGGTGGTAGATGTCTAGTCTCCCTTATGGCTCTAATCTGATATTGGTAATGGGGTGGTAGATGTCTAGTCTCCCTTATGGCTCTAATCTGATAGTGGTAATGGGGTGGTAGATGTCTAGTCTCCCTTATGGTTCTAATCTGATTGTGGGTGGTAGATGTCTAGTCTCACTTATGGCTCTAATCTGATAGTGGTAGTGGGTTGGTAGATGTCTAGTCTCCCTTATGGCTCTAATCTGGTAGTGGTAGTGGGGTGGTCGATGTCTCTTCTCCCTTATGGCTCTAATCTGATAGTGGTAGTGGGGTGGTATATGTCTAGTCTCCCTTATGGCTCTAATTTGATAGTGGAAGTGGGGTGGTAGATGTCTAGTCTCCTTTATGACTCTAATCTGATAGTGGTAGTGGGGTGGTAGATGTCTAGTCTCCATTATGGCTCTAATATGAAAGTGGTAGTGGGGTGGTAGATGTCTAGTCTCCCTTATGGCTCTAATCTGATAGTGGTAGTGGGGTGGTAGATGTCTAGTCTCCCTTATGGCTATAATCTGATAGTGGTAGTGTGGTGGTAGATGTCTAGTCTCCCTTATGGCTCTAATTTGATAGTGGGGTGGTAGATGTCTAGTCTCCCTTATGGCTCTAATCTGATAGTGGTAGTGGGGTGGTAGATGTCTAGTCTCCCTTATGGCTCTAATTTGATAGTGGTAGTGGGGTGGTAGATGTCTTGTCTCCCTAATGGCTCTAATCTGGTAGTGGTAGTGGGGTGGTAGATGTCTAGTCTCCTTTATGGCTCTAATCTGATAGTGGTAGTGGGTTGGTAGATGTCTAGTCTCCCGTATGGCTCTAATTTGATAGTGGTAGTGGGGTTGTAGATTTCTAGTCTCCCTTATGGCTCTAATCTGATAGTGGTAGTGGGGTGGTAGATGTCTAGTCTCCCTTATGGCTCTAATTTGATAGTGGTAGTGGGGTGGTAGATGTCTAGGCTCCCTTATGGCTCTAATCTGATAGTGGTAATGGGGTGGTAGATGTCTAGTCTCCCTTATGGCTCTAATCTGATAGTGGTAATGGGGTGGTAGATGTCTAGTCTCCCTTATGGTTCTAATCTGATTGTGGGTGGTAGATGTCTAGTCTCACTTATGGCTCTAATCTGATAGTGGTAGTGGGTTGGTAGATGTCTAGTCTCCCTTATGGCTCTAATCTGGTAGTGGTAGTGGGGTGGTAGATGTCTCTTCTCCCTTATGGTTCTAATCTGATAGTGGTAGTGGGGTGGTAGATGTTTAGTCTCCCTTGTGGCTCTAATCTGATAGTGGGGTGGTGGATGTCTTGTCTCCCTTATGGCTCTAATCTGATAGTGGTAGAGGGGTGGTAGATGTCTAGTCTCCCTTATGGCTATAATCTGATAGTGGTAGTGGGGTGGTAGCTGTCTAGTCTCCCTTATGGCTCTAAATGTATAGTGGTAGTGGGGTGGTAGATGTCTAGTCTCCCTTATGGCTCTAATCTGGTAGTGGTAGTGGGGTGGTAGCTGTCTAGTCTCCCTTATGGCTCTAAATGTATAGTGGTAGTGGGGTGGTAGATGTCTAGTCTCCCTTATGGCTCTAATCTGGTAGTGGTAGTGGGGTGGTAGATGTCTAGTCTCCCTTATGGCTCTAATATGATAGTGGTAGTGGGGTGGTAGATGTTTAGTCTCCCTTGTGGCTCTAATCTGATAGTGGGGTGGTGGATGTCTTGTCTCCTTTATGACTCTAATCTGATAGTGGTAATGGGGTGGTAGATGTCTAGTCTCCCTTATGGCTCTAATCTGATAGTGGTAGTGGGGTGGTAGATGTCTAGTCTCCCTTATGGCTCTAATTTGATAGTGGTAGTGGGGTGGTAGATGTCTAATCTCCCTTATGGCTCTAATTTGATAGTGGTAGTGGGGTTGTAGATTTCTAGTCTCCCTTATGGCTCTAATCTGATAGTGGTAGTGGGGTGGTAGATGTCTAGTCTCCCTTATGGCTCTAATTTGATAGTGGTAGTGGGGTGGTAGATGTCTAGTCTCCCTTATGGCTCTAATCTGATAGTGGTAATGGGGTGGTAGATGTCTAGTCTCCCTTATGGCTCTAATCTGATAGTGGTAATGGGGTGGTAGATGTCTAGTCTCCCTTATGGTTCTAATCTGATTGTGGGTGGTAGATGTCTAGTCTCACTTATGGCTCTAATCTGATAGTGGTAGTGGGTTGGTAGATGTCTAGTCTCCCTTATGAATCTAATCTGGTAGTGGTAGTGGGGTGGTAGATGTCTCTTCTCCCTTATGGTTCTAATCTGATAGTGGTAGTGGGGTGGTAGATGTTTAGTCTCCCTTGTGGCTCTAATCTGATAGTGGGGTGGTGGATGTCTTGTCTCCTTTATGACTCTAATCTGATAGTGGTAATGGGGTGGTAGATGTCTAGTCTCCCTTATGGCTATAATCTGATAGTGGTAGTGGGGTGGTAGCTGTCTAGTCTCCCTTATGGCTCTAAATGTATAGTGGTAGTGGGGTGGTAGATGTCTAGTCTCCCTTATGGCTCTAATCTGGTAGTAGTAGTGGGGTGGTAGATGTCTAGTCTCCCTTATGTCTCTAATATGATAGTGGTAGTGGGGTGGTAGATGTTTAGTCTCCCTTGTGGCTCTAATCTGATAGTGGGGTGGTGGATGTCTTGTCTCCTTTATGACTCTAATCTGATAGTGGTAATGGGGTGGTAGATGTCTAGTCTCCCTTATGGCTCTAATCTAATAGTGGTAGTGGGGTGGTCGATGTCTAGTCTCCCTTATGGCTATAATCTGATAGTGGTAGTGGGGTGGTAGATGTCTAGGCTCCCTTATGGCTCTAATTTGATAGTGGGGTGGTAGATGTCTAGTCTCCCTTATGGCTCTAATCTGATAGTGGTAGTGGGGTGGTAGATGTCTAGTCTCCCTTATGGCTCTAATTTGATAGTGGTAGTGGGGTGGTAGATGTCTAGTCTCCCTAATGGCTCTAATCTGGTAGTGGTAGTGGGGTTTTAGATGTCTAGTCTCCTTTATGGCTCTAATCTGATAGTGGTAGTGGGTTGGTAGATGTCTAGTCTCCCGTATGGCTCTAATTTGATAGTGGTAGTGGGGTTGTAGATTTCTAGTCTCCCTTATTGCTCTAATCTGATAGTGGAAGTGGGGTGGTAGATGTCTAGTCTCCCTTATGGCTCTAATTTGATAGTGGTAGTGGGGTGGTAGATGTCTAATCTCCCTTATGGCTCTAATCTGATAGTGGTAATGGGGTGGTAGATGTCTAGTCTCCCTTATGGCTCTAATCTGATAGTGGTAATGGGGTGGTAGATGTCTAGTCTCCCTTATGGTTCTAATCTGATTGTGGGTGGTAGATGTCTAGTCTCACTTATGGCTCTAATCTGATAGTGGTAGTGGGTTGGTAGATGTCTAGTCTCCCTTATGGCTCTAATCTGGTAGTGGTAGTGGGGTGGTAGATGTCTCTTCTCCCTTATGGCTCTAATCTGATAGTGGTAGTGGGGTGGTAGATGTTTAGTCTCCCTTGTGGCTCTAATCTGAAATTGGGGTGGTGGATGTCTTGTCTCCTTTATGACTCTAATCTGATAGTGGTAATGGGGTGGTAGATGTCTAGTCTCCCTTATGGCTCTAATCTGATAGTGGTAGTGGGGTGGTAGATGTCTAGTCTCCCTTATGGCTATAATCTGATAGTGGTAGTGGGGTGGTAGCTGTCTAGTCTCCCTTATGGCTCTAAATGTATAGCGGTAGTGGGGTGGTAGATGTCTAGTCTCCCTTATGGCTCTAATCTGGTAGTGGTAGTGGGGTGGTAGATGTCTAGTCTCCATTATGGCTCTAATCTGATAGTGGTGTGGGGTGGTAGATGTCTAGTCTCCCTTATGGCTCTAATCTGATAGTGGTAGTGGGTTGGTAGATGTCTTGTCTCCCTTATGGCTCTAATTTTATAGTGGTAGTGGGGTGGTAGATGTCTAGTCTCCCTTATGGCTCTAAATGGTAGTGGTAGTGGGGTGGTAGATGTCTAGACTCCCTTATGGCTCTAATCTGATAGTGGTAGTGGGGTGGTAGATGTCTAGTCTCCCTTATGGCTCCAATTTGATAGTGGTAGTGGGGTGGTAGATGTCTAGTCTCCCTTATGGCTCTAATCTGGTAGTGGTAGTGGGATGGTAGATGTCTAGTCTCCCTTATGGCTCTAATCTGATAGTGGTAGTGGGTTGGTAGATGTCTAGTCTCCCTTGTGGCTCTAATCTGATAGTGGTAATGGGGTGGTAGATGTCTAGTCTCCTTTATGGCTCTAATCTGATAGTGGTAGTGGAGTGGTAGATGTCTAGTCTCCCTTATGGCTCTAATCTGAAAGTGGTAGTGGGGTGGTAGATGTCTAGTCTCCCTTGTGGCTCTAATCTGATAGTGGTAGTGGGGTGATAGATGTCTAGTCTCCATTATGGCTCTAATCTGATAGTGGTAGTGGAGTGGTAGATGTCTAGTCTCCCTTATGGCTCTAATCTGAAAGTGGTAGTGGGGTGGTAGATGTCTAGTCTCCTTTATGACTCTAATCTGATAGTGGTAGTGGGGTGGTAGATGTCTAGTCTCCCTTATGGCTCTAATCTGATAGTGGTAGTGGAGTGGTAGATGTCTAGTCTCCCTTATGGCTCTAATCTGATAGTGGTAGTGGGGTGGTAGATGTCTAGTCTCCTTTATGACTCTAATCTGATAGTGGTAGTGGGGTGGTAGATGTCTAGTCTCCCTTATGGCTCTAATCTGATAGTGGTAGTGGAGTGGTAGATGTCTAGTCTCCCTTATGGCTCTAATCTGAAAGTGGTAGTGGGGTGGTAGATGTCTAGTCTCCCTTGTGGCTCTAATCTGATAGTGGTAGTGGGGTGATAGATGTCTAGTCTCCATTATGGCTCTAATCTGATAGTGGTAGTGGGGTGGTAGATGTCTAGTCTCCCTTATGGCTCTAATCTGATAGTGGGGTGGTAGATGTCTAGTCTCCTTTATGACTCTAATCTGATAGTGGTAGTGGGGTGGTAGATGTCTAGTCTCCATTATGGCTCTAATCTGATAGTGGTAGTGGGGTGGTAGATGTCTAGTCTCCCTTGTGGCTCTAACCTGATAGTGGGGTGGTGGATGTCTTGTCTCCTTTATGACTCTAATCTGATAGTGGGTGGTAGATGTCTAGTCTCCCTTATGGCTCTAATCTGATAGTGGTAGTGGGGTGGGAGATGTCTAGTCTCCCTTATGGCTCTAATCCGATAGTGGTAGTGGGGTGGTAGATGTCTAGTCTCCCTTATGGCTATAATCTGATAGTGGTAGTGGGGTGGTAGCTGTCTAGTCTCCCTTATGGCTCTAAATTTATAGTGGTAGTGGGTTGGTAGATGTCTAGTCTCCCTTATGGCTCTAATCTGGTAGTGGTAGTGGGGTGGTAGATGTCTAGTCTCCCTTATGGCTCTAATCTGATAGTGGTAGTGGGGTGGTAGATGTCTAGTCTCCCTTGTGGCTCTAATCTGATAGTGGTAGTGGGGTGGTAGATGTCTAGTCTCCATTATGGCTCTAATCTGATAGGGGTAGTGGGGTGGTAGATGTCTAGTCTCCCGTATGGCTCTAATCTGATAGTGGAGTGGTAGATGTCTAGTCTCCTTTATGACTCTAATCTGATAGTGGTAGTGGGGTGGTAGATGTCTAGTCTCCATTATGGCTCTAATCTGATAGTGGTAGTGTGGTGGTAGATGTCTAGTCTCCCTTGTGGCTCTAATCTGATAGTTGTAGTGGGGTGGTAGATGTCTAGTCTCCATTATGGCTCTAATCTGATAGTGGTAGTGGGGTGGTAGATGTCTAGTCTCCCTTATGGCTCTAATTTGATAGTGGTAGTGGGGTGGTAGTTGTCTAGCCTCCCTTATGGCTCTAATTTGATAGTGGTAATGGGGTGGTAGATGTCTAGTCTCCCTTATGGCTCTAATCTGATAGTGGGGTGGTAGATGTCTAGTCTCCCTTATGGCTCTAATTTGATAGTGGTAGTGGGGTGGTAGATGTCTAGCCTCCCTTATGGCTCTAATTTGATAGTGGTAGTGGGGTGGTAGATGTCTAGTCTCCCTAATGGCTCTAATTTGATAGTGGTAGTGGGGTGGTAGATATCTAGTCTCCTTTATGGCTCTAATCTGATAGTGGTAGTGGGTTGGTAGATGTCTAGTCTCCCGTATGGTTCTAATTTGATAGTGGTAGTGGGGTTGTAGATTTCTAGTCTCCCTTATGGCTCTAATCTGATAGTGGTAGTGGGGTGGTAGATGTCTAGTCTCCCTTATGGCTCTAATTTGATAGTGGTAGTGGGGTGGTAGATGTCTAGTCTCCCTTATGGCTCTAATCTGATAGTGGTAATGGGGTGGTAGATGTCTAGTCTCCCTTATGGCTCTAATCTGATAGTGGTAATGGGGTGGTAGATGTCTAGTCTCCCTTATGGTTCTAATCTGATTGTGGGTGGTATATGTCTAGTCTCACTTATGGCTCTAATCTGATAGGGGTAGTGGGGTGGTAGATGTCTAGTCTCCCGTATGGCTCTAATCTGATAGTGGGGTGGTAGATGTCTAGTCTCCTTTATGACTCTAATCTGATAGTGGTAGTGGGGTGGTAGATGTCTAGTCTCCATTATGGCTCTAATATGATAGTGGTAGTCGGGTGGTAGATGTTTAGTCTCCCTTGTGGCTCTAATCTGATAGTGGGGTGGTGGATCTCTTGTCTCCTTTATGACTCTAATCTGATAGTGGTAATGGGGTGGTAGATGTCTAGTCTCCCTTATGGCTCTAATCTGATAGTGGTAGTGTGGTGGTAGATGTCTAGTCTCCCTTGTGGCTCTAATCTGATAGTGGTAGTGGGGTGGTAGATGTCTAGTCTCCATTATGGCTCTAATCTGATAGTGGTAGTGGGGTGGTAGATGTCTAGTCTCCCTTATGGCTCAAATTTGATAGTGGTAGTGGGGTGGTAGTTGTCTAGCCTCCCTTATGGCTCTAATTTGATAGTGGTAATGGGGTGGTAGATTTCTAGTCTCCCTATGGCTCTAATCTGATAGTGGGGTGGTAGATGTCTAGTCTCCCTTATGGCTCTAATCTGATAGTGGTAGTGGGCTGGTAGATGTCTAGTCTCCCTTATGGCTCTAATTTGATAATGGTAGTGGGGTGGTAGATGTCTAGTCTCCCTAATGGCTCTAATCTGGTAGTGGTAGTGGGGTGGTAGATATCTAGTCTCCTTTATGGCTCTAATCTGATAGTGGTAGTGGGTTGGTAGATGTCTAGTCTCCCGTATGGTTCTAATTTGATAGTGGTAGTGGGGTTGTAGATTTCTAGTCTCCCTTATGGCTCCAATCTGATAGTGGTAGTGGGGTGGTAGATGTCTAGTCTCCCTTATGGCTCTAATTTGATAGTGGTAGTGGGGTGGTAGATGTCTAGTCTCCCTTATGGCTCTAATCTGATAGTGGTAATGGGGTGGTAGATGTCTAGTCTCCCTTATGGCTCTAATCTGATAGTGGTAATGGGGTGGTAGATGTCTAGTCTCCCTTATGGTTCTAATCTGATTGTGGGTGGTAGATGTCTAGTTTCACTTATGGCTCTAATCTGATAGTGGCAGTGGGTTGGTAGATGTCTAGTCTCCCTTATGGCTCTAATTTGATAGTGGTAGTGGGTTGGTAGATGTCTAGTCTCCCTTATGGCTCTAATCTGGTAGTGGTAGTGGGGTGGTAGATGTCTCTTCTCCCTTATGGCTCTAATCTGATAGTGGTAGTGGGGTGGTAGATGTCTAGTCTCCCTTATGGCTCTAATCTGATAGTGGGGTGGTAGATGTCTAGTCTCCTTTATGACTCTAATCTGATAGTGGTAGTGGGGTGGTAGATGTCTAGTCTCCCTTATGGCTCTAATCTGATAGTGGTAGTGGGGTGGTAGATGTCTAGTCTCCCTTAGGGCTATAATCTGATAGTGGTAGTGGGGTGGTAGATGTCTAGTCTCCATTATGGTTCTAATCTGATTGTGGGTGGTAGATGTCTAGTCTCACTTATGGCTCTAATCTGATAGTGGCAGTGGGTTGGTAGATGTCTAGTCTCCCTTATGGCTCTAATTTGATAGTGGTAGTGGGGTGGTAGATGTCTAGTCTCAATTATGACTCTAATCTGGTAGTGGTAGTGGGGTGGTAGATGTCTCTTCTCCCTTATTGCTCTAATCTGATAGTGGTAGTGGGGTGGTAGTTGTCTAGTCTCCCTTATGGCTCAAATCTGATAGTGGGGTGGTAGATGTCTAGTCTCCTTTATGACTCTAATCTGATAGTGGTAGTGGGGTGGTAGATGTCTAGTCTCCCTTATGGCTCTAATCTGATAGTGGTAGTGGGGTGGTAGATGTCTAGTCTCCCTTATGGCTATAATCTGATAGTGGTAGTGGGGTGGTAGATGTCTAGTCTCCATTATGGCTCTAATCTGATAGTGGTAGTGTGGTGGTAGATGTCTAGTCTCCCTTATGGCTCTAATCTGATAGTGGTAGTGGGTTGGTAGATGTCTAGTCTCCCTTATGGCTCTAATCTGGTAGTGGTAGTGGGTGGTAGATGTCTAGTCTCCTTTATGGCTCTAATCTGATAGTGGTAGTGTGGTGGTAGATGTCTAGTCTCCCTTGTGGCTCTAATCTGATAGTGGTAGTGGGGTGGTAGAAGTCTATTCTCCATTATGGCTCTAATCTGATAGTGGTAGTGGGGTGGTAGATGTGTAGTCTCCCTTATGGCTCTAATCTGATAGTGGTAGTGGGTTGGTAGATGTCTTGTCTCCCTTATGGCTCTAATTTTATAGTGGTAGTGGGGTGGTAGATGTCTAGTCTCCCTTATGGCTCTAATATGGTAGTGGTAGTGGGGTGGTAGATGTCTAGACTCCCTTATGGCTCTAATCTGATAGTGGTAGTGGGGTGGTAGATGTCTAGTCTCCCTTATGGCTCTAATTTGATAGTGGTAGTGGGGTGGTAGATGTCTAGTCTCCCTTATGGCTCTAATCTGGTAGTGGTAGTGGGGTGGTAGATGTCTAGTCTCCCTTATGGCTCTAATCTGATAGTGGTAGTGGGGTGGTAGATGTCTAGTCTCCCTTGTGGCTCTAATCTGATAGTGGTAGTGGGGTGGTAGATGTCTAGTCTCCATTATGGCTCTAATATGATAGTGGTAGTTGGGTGGTAGATGTCTAGACTCCCTTATGGCTCTAATCTGATAGTGGGGTGGAAGATGTCTAGTCTCCTTTATGACTCTAATCTGATAGTGGTAGTGGGGTGGTAGATGTCTAGTCTCCCTTATGGCTCTAATCTGATAGTGGTAGTGGGGAGGTAGATGTCTAGTCTCCCTTATGGCTATAATCTGATAGTGGTAGTGGGGTGGTAGCTGTCTAGTCTCCCTTATGGATCTAAATGTATAGTGGTAGTGGTGTGGTAGATGTCTAGTCTCCCTTATGGCTCTAATCTGGTAGTGGTAGTGGGGTGGTAGATGTCTAGTCTCCCTTATGGCTCTAATCTGATAGTGGTAGTGTGGTGGTAGATGTCTAGTCTCCCTTGTGGCTCTAATCTGATAGTGGTAGTGGGGTGGTAGATGTCTAGTCTCCATTATGGCTCTAATCTGATAGTGGTAGTGGGGTTGTAGATGTCTAGTCTCCCTTATGGCTCTAATCTGATAGTTGTAGTGGGTTGGTAGATGTCTTGTCTCCCTTATGGCTCTAATTTTATAGTGGTAGTGGGGTGGTAGATGTCTAGTCTCCCGTATGGCTCTAATATGGTAGTGGTAGTGGGGTGGTAGATGTCTAGTCTCCCTTATGGCTCTAATCTGATAGTGGGGTGGTAGATGTCTAGTCTCCTTTATGACTCTAATCTGATAGTGGTAGTGGGATGGTAGATGTCTAGTCTCCATTATGGCTCTAATATGATAGTGGTAGTGGGGTGGTAGATGTTTAGTCTCCCTTGTGGCTCTAGTCTGATAGTGGGGTGGTGGATGTCTTGTCTCCTTTATGATTCTAATCTGATAGTGGTAATGGGGTGGTAGATGTCTAGTCTCCCTTATGGCTCTAATCTGATAGTGGTAGTGGGTTGTAGATGTCTAGTCTCCCTTATGGCTATAATCTGATAGTGGTAGTGGGGTGGTAGCTGTCTAGTCTCCCTTATGGCTCTAAATTTATAGTAGTAGTGGGGTGGTAGATGTCTAGTCTCCCTTATGGCTCTAATCTGGTAGTGGTAGTGGGGTGGTAGATGTCTAGTCTCCCTTATGGCTCTAATCTGATAGTGGTAGTGTGGTGGTAGATGTCTAGTCTCCCTTGTGGCTCTAATCTGATAGTGGTAGTGGGGTGGTAGATCTCTAGTCTCCATTATGGCTCTAATCTGATAGTGGTAGTGGGGTGGTAGATGTCTAGTCTCCCTTATGGCTCTAATCTGATAGTGGTAGTGGGTTGGTAGATGTCTAGTCTCCCTTATGGCTCTAATTTGATAGTGGTAGTGGGGTGGTAGATGTCTAGTCTCCCTTATGGCTCTAATATGTTAGTGGTAGTGGGGTGGTAGATGTCTAGACTCCCTTATGGCTCTAATCTGATAGTGGGGTAGTGGGGTGGTAGATGTCTAGTCTCCCTTATGGCTCTAATTTGAAAGTGGTAGTGGGGTGGTAGATGTCTAGTCTCCCTTATGGCTCTAATCTGATAGTGGTAGTGGGGTGGTAGATGTCTAGTCTCCCTTATGGCTCTAATCTGATAGTGGTAGTGGGGTGGTAAATGTCTAGTCTCCATTATGGCTCTAATCTGATAGTGGTAGTGGGGTGGTAGATGTCTAGCCTCCCTTATGGCTCTAATCTGATAGTGGTAGTGGTTTGGTAGATGTCTAGTCTCCCTTATGGCTCTAATTTGATAGTGGTAGGGGGGTGGTAGATGTCTAGTCTCCCTTATGGCTCTAATCTGGTAGTGGTAGTGGGGTGGTAGGTGTCTAGTCTCCCTTATGGATCTAATTTGATAGTGGTAGTGGGGTGGTAGATGTCTAGCCTCCCTTATGGCTCTAATTTGATAGTGGTAATGGGGTGGTGATTGTCTAGTCTCCCTTATGGCTCTAATCTGATAGTGGGGTGGTAGATGTCTAGTCTCCCTTATGGCTCTAATCTGATAGTGGTAGTGGGGTGGTAGATGTCTAGTCACCCTTATTGCTCTAATTTGATAGTGGTAGTGGGGTGGTAGATGTCTAGTCTCCTTTATGTCTCTAATATGGTAGTGGTAGTGGGGTGGTAGATGTCTAGACTCCCTTATGGCTCTAATCTGATAGTGGTAGTGGGTTGGTAGATGTCTAGTCTCCCTTATGGCTCTAATTTGATAGTGGTAGTGGGGTGGTAGATGTCTAGTCTCCCTTATGGCTCTAATCTGGTAGTGGTAGTGGGGTGGTAGATGTCTAGTCTCCCTTATGGCTCTAATCTGATAGTGGTAGTGGGGTGGTAGATGTCTAGTCTCCCTTGTGGCTCTAATCTGATAGTGGTAGTGGGGTGGTAGATGTCTAGTCTCCATTATGGCTCTAATCTGATAGTGGTAGTGGGGTGGTAGATGTCTAGTCTCCCTTATGGCTCTAATCTGATAGTGGGGTGGTAGATGTCTAGTCTCCTTTATGACTCTAATCTGATAGTGGTAGTGGGGTGGTAGATGTCTAGTCTCCCTTATGGCTCTAATCTGATAGTGGTAGTGGGGTGGTAGATGTCTAGTCTCCATTATGGCTCTAATCTGATAGTGGTAGTGGGGTGGTAGATGTCTAGCCTCCCTTATGGCTCTAATCTGATAGTGGTAGTGGTTTGGTAAATGTCTAGTCTCCATTATGGCTCTAATCTGATAGTGGTAGTGGGGTGGTAGATGTCTAGCCTCCCTTATGGCTCTAATCTGATAGTGGTAGTGGTTTGGTAGATGTCTAGTCTCCCTTATGGCTCTAATTTGATAGTGGTAGGGGGGTGGTAGATGTCTAGTCTCCCTTATGGCTCTAATCTGGTAGTGGTAGTGGGGTGGTAGGTGTCTAGTCTCCCTTATGGATCTAATTTGATAGTGGTAGTGGGGTGGTAGATGTCTAGCCTCCCTTATGGCTCTAATTTGATAGTGGTAATGGGGTGGTGATTGTCTAGTCTCCCTTATGGCTCTAATCTGATAGTGGGGTGGTAGATGTCTAGTCTCCCTTATGGCTCTAATCTGATAGTGGTAGTGGGGTGGTAGATGTCTAGTCACCCTTATTGCTCTAATTTGATAGTGGTAGTGGGGTGGTAGATGTCTAGTCTCCTTTATGTCTCTAATATGGTAGTGGTAGTGGGGTGGTAGATGTCTAGACTCCCTTATGGCTCTAATCTGATAGTGGTAGTGGGTTGGTAGATGTCTAGTCTCCCTTATGGCTCTAATTTGATAGTGGTAGTGGGGTGGTAGATGTCTAGTCTCCCTTATGGCTCTAATCTGGTAGTGGTAGTGGGGTGGTAGATGTCTAGTCTCCCTTATGGCTCTAATCTGATAGTGGTAGTGGGGTGGTAGATGTCTAGTCTCCCTTGTGGCTCTAATCTGATAGTGGTAGTGGGGTGGTAGATGTCTAGTCTCCATTATGGCTCTAATCTGATAGTGGTAGTGGGGTGGTAGATGTCTAGTCTCCCTTATGGCTCTAATCTGATAGTGGGGTGGTAGATGTCTAGTCTCCTTTATGACTCTAATCTGATAGTGGTAGTGGGGTGGTAGATGTCTAGTCTCCCTTATGGCTCTAATCTGATAGTGGTAGTGGGGTGGTAGATGTCTAGTCTCCATTATGGCTCTAATCTGATAGTGGTAGTGGGGTGGTAGATGTCTAGCCTCCCTTATGGCTCTAATCTGATAGTGGTAGTGGTTTGGTAGATGTCTAGTCTCCCTTATGGCTCTAATTTGATAGTGGTAGGGGGGTGGTAGATGTCTAGTCTCCCTTATGGCTCTAATCTGATAGTGGTAGTGGGGTGGTAGGTGTCTAGTCTCCCTTATGGATCTAATTTGATAGTGGTAGTGGGGTGGTAGATGTCTAGCCTCCCTTATGGCTCTAATTTGATAGTGGTAATGGGGTGGTGATTGTCTAGTCTCCCTTATGGCTCTAATCTGATAGTGGGGTGGTAGATGTCTAGTCTCCCTTATGGCTCTAATCTGATAGTGGTAGTGGGGTGGTAGATGTCTAGTCACCCTTATTGCTCTAATTTGATAGTGGTAGTGGGGTGGTAGATGTCTAGTCTCCTTTATGGCTCCAATATGGTAGTGGTAGTGGGGTGGATGATGTCTAGACTCCCTTATGGCTCTAATCTGATAGTGGTAGTGGGTTGGTAGATGTCTAGTCTCCCTTATGGCTCTAATTTGATAGTGGTAGTGGGCTGGTAGATGTCTAGTCTCCCTTATGGCTCTAATCTGGTAGTGGTAGTGGGGTGGTAGATGTCTAGTCTCCCTTATGGCTCTAATCTGATAGTGGTAGTGGGGTGGTAGATGTCTAGTCTCCCTTGTGGCTCTAATCTAATAGTGGTAGTGGGGTGGTAGATGTCTAGTCTCCCTTATGGCTCTAATCTGATAGTAGGGTGGTAGATGTCTAGTCTCCTTTATGACTCTAATCTGATAGTGGTAGTGGGGTGGTGGATGTCTAGTCTCCCTTATGGCTCTAATCTGATAGTGGTAGTGGGGTGGTAGATGTCTAGTCTCCCTTATGGCTCTAATCTGATAGTGGGGTGGTAGATGTCTAGTCTCCTTTATGACTCTAATCTGATAGTGGTAGTGGGGTGGTAGATGTCTAGTCTCCCTTATGGCTCTAATCTGATAGTGGTAGTGGGGTGGTAGATGTCTAGTCTCCCTTATGGCTCTAATCTGATAGTGGTAGTGAGGTGGTAGATGTCTAGTCTCCCTTATGGCTCTAATCTGGTAGTGGTAGTGGGGTGGTAGATGTCTAGTCTCCCTTATGGCTCTAATCTGATAGTGGTAGTGTGGTGGTAGATGTCTAGTCTCCCTTGTGGCTCTAATCTGATAGTGGTAGTGGGGTGGTAGATGTCTAGTCTCCATTATGGCTCTATTCTGATAGTGGTAGTGGGGTGGTAGATGTCTAGTCTCCCTTATGGCTCTAATCTGATAGTGGTAGTGGGTTGGTAGATGTCTAGTCTCCCTTATGGCTCTAATTTTATAGTGGTAGTGGGGTGGTAGATGTCTAGTCTCCCTTATGGCTCTAATATGGTAGTGGTAGTGGGGTGGTAGATGTCTAGACTCCCTTATGGCTCTAATCTGATAGTGGTAGTGGGGTGGTAGATGTCTAGTCTCCCTTATGGCTCTAATTTGATAGTGGTAGTGGGGTGGTAGATGTCTAGTCACCCTTGTGGCTCTAATCTGGTAGTGGTAGTGGGGTGGTAGATGTCTAGTCTCCCTTATGGCTCTAATCTGATAGTGGTAGTGGGGTGGTAGATGTCTAGTCTCCCTTGTGGCTCTAATCTGATAGTGGTAGTGGGGTGGTAGATGTCTAGTCTCCATTATGGCTCTAATCTGATAGTGGTAGTGGGGTGGTAGATGTCTAGTCTCCCTTATGGCTCTAATCTGATAGTGGGGTGGTAGATGTCTAGTGTCCTTTATGACTCTAATCTGATAGTGGTAGTGGGGTGGTAGATGTCTAGCCTCCCTTATGGCTCTAATCTGATAGTGGTAGTGGGGTGGTAGATGTCTAGTCTCCCTTATGGCTATAATCTGATAGTGGTAGTGGGGTGATAGCTGTCTAGTCTCCCTTATGGCTCTAAATGTATAGTGGTAGTGGGGTGGTAGATGTCTAGTCTCCCTTATGGCTCTAATCTGGTAGTGGTAGTGGGGTGGTAGATGTCTAGTGTCCCTTATGGCTCTAATCTGATAGTGGTAGTGTGGTGGTAGATGTCTAGTCTCCCTTGTGGCTCTAATCTGATAGTGGTAGTGGTGTGGTAGATGTCTAGTCTCCATTATGGCTCTATTCTGATAGTGGTAGTGGGGTGGTAGATGTCTAGTCTCCCTTATGGCTCTAATCTGATAGTGGTAGTGAGGTGGTAGATGTCTAGTCTCCCTTATGGCTCTAATCTGGTAGTGGTAGTGGGGTGGTAGATGTCTAGTCTCCCTTATGGCTCTAATCTGATAGTGGTAGTGTGGTGGTAGATGTCTAGTCTCCCTTGTGGCTCTAATCTGATAGTGGTAGTGGGGTGGTAGATGTCTAGTCTCCATTATGGCTCTATTCTGATAGTGGTAGTGGGGTGGTAGATGTCTAGTCTCCCTTATGGCTCTAATCTGATAGTGGTAGTGGGTTGGTAGATGTCTAGTCTCCCTTATGGCTCTAATTTTATAGTGGTAGTGGGGTGGTAGATGTCTAGTCTCCATTATGGCTCTAATCTGATAGTGGTAGTGGGGTGGTAGATGTCTAGTCTCCCTTATGGCTCTAATCTGATAGTGGGGTGGTAGATGTCTAGTGTCCTTTATGACTCTAATCTGATAGTGGTAGTGGGGTGGTAGATGTCTAGCCTCCCTTATGGCTCTAATCTGATAGTGGTAGTGGGGTGGTAGATGTCTAGTCTCCCTTATGGCTATAATCTGATAGTGGTAGTGGGGTGATAGCTGTCTAGTCTCCCTTATGGCTCTAAATGTATAGTGGTAGTGGGGTGGTAGATGTCTAGTCTCCCTTATGGCTCTAATCTGGTAGTGGTAGTGGGGTGGTAGATGTCTAGTGTCCCTTATGGCTCTAATCTGATAGTGGTAGTGTGGTGGTAGATGTCTAGTCTCCCTTGTGGCTCTAATCTGATAGTGGTAGTGGTGTGGTAGATGTCTAGTCTCCATTATGGCTCTATTCTGATAGTGGTAGTGGGGTGGTAGATGTCTAGTCTCCCTTATGGCTCTAATCTGATAGTGGTAGTGGGTTGGTAGATGTCTAGTCTCCCTTATGGCTCTAATTTTATAGTGGTAGTGGGGTGGTAGATGTCTAGTCTCCCTTATGGCTCTAATATGGTAGTGGTAGTGGGGTGGTAGATGTCTAGACTCCCTTATGGCTCTAATCTGATAGTGGTAGTGGGGTGGTAGATGTCTAGTCTCCCTTATGGCTCTAATTTGATAGTGGTAGTGGGGTGGTAGATGTCTAGTCACCCTTGTGGCTCTAATCTGGTAGTGGTAGTGGGGTGGTAGATGTCTAGTCTCCCTTATGGCTCTAATCTGATAGTGGTAGTGGGGTGGTAGATGTCTAGTCTCCCTTGTGGCTCTAATCTGATAGTGGTAGTGGGGTGGTAGATGTCTAGTCTCCATTATGGCTCTAATCTGATAGTGGTAGTGGGGTGGTAGATGTCTAGTCTCCCTTATGGCTCTAATCTGATAGTGGGGTGGTAGATGTCTAGTCTCCTTTATGACTCTAATCTGATAGTGGTAGTGGGGTGGTAGATGTCTAGTCTCCATTATGGCTCTAATATGATAGTGGTAGTGGGGTGGTAGATGTTTAGTCTCCCTTGTGGCTCTAGTCTGATAGTGGTAGTGGGGTGGTAGATGTCTAGTCTCCCTTATGGCTCTAATCTGATAGTGGTAGTGGGGTGGTAGATGTCTAGTCTCCCTTGTGGCTCTAATCTGATAGTGGTAGTGGGGTGGTAGATGTCTAGTCTCCATTATGGCTCTAATCTGATAGTGGGGTGGTAGATGTCTAGTCTCCTTTATGATTCTAATCTGATAGTGGTAGTGGGGTGGTAGATGTCTAGTCTCCATTATGGCTCTAATATGATAGTGGTAGTGGGGTGGTAGATGTTTAGTCTCCCTTGTGGCTCTAGTCTGATAGTGGGGTGGTGGATGTCTTGTCTCCTTTATGACTCTAATCTGATAGTGGTAATGGGTTGGTAGATGTCTAGTCTCCCTTATGGCTCTAATCTGATAGTGGTAGTGGGGTGGTAGATGTCTAGTCTCCTTTATGGCTATAATCTGATAGTGGTAGTGTGGTGGTAGATGTCTAGTCTCCCTTGTGGCTCTAATCTGATAGTGGTAGTGGGGTGGTAGATGTCTAGTCTCCCTTATGGCTCTAAATGTATATTGGTAGTGGGGTGGTAGATGTCTAGTCTCCCTTATGGCTCTAATCTGGTGGTGGTAGTGGGGTGGTAGATGTCTAGTCGCCCTTATGGCTCTAATCTGATAGTGGTAAGGTGGTGGTAGATGTCTAGACTTCCTTGTGGCTCTAATCTGATAATGGTAGTGGGGTGGTAGATGTCTAGTCTCCATTATGGCTCTAATCTGATAGTGGTAGTGGGGTGGTAGATGTCTAGTCTCCCTTATGGCTCTAATCTGATAGTGGTAGTGGGTTGGTAGATGTCTTGTCTCCCTTATGGCTCTAATTTTATAGTGGTAGTGGGGTGGTAGATGTCTAGTCTCCCTTATGGCTCTAATATGGTAGTGGTGGTGGGGTGGTAGATGTCTAGACTCCCTTATGGCTCTAATCTGATAGTGGTAGTGGGGTGGTAGATGTCTAGTCTCCCTTATGGCTCCAATTTGATTGTGGTGGTGGGGTGGTAGATGTCTAGTCTCCCTTATGGCTCTAATCTGGTAGTGGTAGTGGGGTGGTAGATGTCTAGTCTCCCTTATGGCTCTAATCTGATAGTGGTAGTGGGGTGGTAGATGTCTAGTCTCCCTTGTGGCTCTAATCTGATAGTGGTAGTGGGGTGGTAGATGTCTAGTCTCCATTGTGGCTCTAATCTGATAGTGGTAGTGGGGTGGTAGATGTCTAGTCTCCATTGTGGCTCTAATCTGATAGTGGTAGTGGGGTGGTAGATGTCTAGTCTCCCTTGTGGCTCTAATCTGATAGTGGTAGTGGGGTGGTAGATGTCTAGTCTCCATTGTGGCTCTAATCTGGTAGTGGTAGTGGGGTGGTAGATGTCTAGTCTCCTTTATGACTCTAATCTGATAGTGGTAGTGGGGTGGTAGATGTCTAGTCTCCCTTGTGGCTCTAATCTGATAGTGGGGTGGTGGATGTCTTGTCTCCTTTATGACTCTAATCTGATAGTGGTAATGGGGTGGTAGATGTCTAGTCTCCCTTATGGCTCTAATCTGATAGTGGTAGTGGGGTGGTAGATGTCTAGTCTCCCTTATGGCTCTAATCTGATAGTGGTAGTGGGGTGGTAGCTGTCTAGTCTCCCTTATGGCTCTAAATGTATAGTGGTAGTGGGGTGGTAGATGTCTAGTCTCCCTTATGGCTCTAATCTGGTAGTGGTAGTGGGGTGGTAGATGTCTAGTCTCCCTTATGGCTCTAATCTGATAGTGGTAGTGTGGTTGTAGATGTCAAGTCTCCCTTGTGGCTCTAACCTGATAGTGGTAGTGGGGTGGTAGATGTCTAGTCTCCCTTATGGCTCTAATCTGATAGTGGTAGTGGGTTGGTAGATGTCTTGTCTCCCTTATGGCTCTAATTTTATAGTGGTAGTGGGGTGGTAGATGTCTAGTCTCCCTTATGGCTCTATTATGGTAGTGGTAGTGGGGTGGCAGATGTCTAGACTCCTTTATGGCTCTAATCTGATAGTGGTATTGGGGTGGTAGATGTCTAGTCTCCCTTATGGCTCCAATTTGATAGTGGTAGTGGGGTGGTAGATGTCTAGTCTCCCTTATGGCTCTAATCTGGTAGTGGTAGTGGGGTGGTAGATGTCTAGTCTCCCTTATGGCTCTAATCTGATAGTGGTAGTGGGGTGGTAGATGTCTAGTCTCCCTTGTGGCTCTAATCTGATAGTGGTAGTGGGGTGGTAGATGTCTAGTCTCCCTTATGGCTCTAATCTGATAGTGTTAGTGGGGTGGTAGATGTCTAGTCTCCCTTGTGGCTCTAATCTGATAGTGGTAGTGAGGTGGTAGATGTCTAGTCTCCATTATGGCTCTAATCTGATAGTGGTAGAGGGGTGGTAGATGTCTAGTCTCCCTTATGGCTCTAATCTGATAGTGGGGTGGTAGATGTCTAGTCTCCTTTATGACTCTAATCTGATAGTGGTAGTGGGGTGGTAGATGTCTAGTGTCCCTTATGGCTCTAATCCGATAGTGGTAGTGGGGTGGTAGATGTCTAGTCTCCCTTATGGCTATAATCTGATAGTGGTAGCTGTCTAGTCTCCCTTATGGCTCTAAATGTATAGTGGTAGTGGGGTGGTAGATGTCTAGTCTCCCTTATGGCTCTAATCTGGTAGTGGTAGTGGGGTGGTAGATGTCTTGTCTCCCTTATGGCTCTAATCTGATAGTGGTAGTGTGGTGGTAGATGTCTAGTCTCCCTTGTGGCTCTAATCTGATAGTGGTAGTGGGGTGGTAGATGTCTAGTCTCCATTATGGCTCTAATCTGATAGTGGTAGTGGGGTGGTAGATGTCTAGTCTCCCTTTTGGCTCTAATCTGATAGTGGTAGTGGGTTGGTAGATGTCTTGTCTCCCTTATGGCTCTAATTTTATAGTGGTAGTGGGGTGGTAGATGTCTAGTCTCCCTTATGGCTCTAATATGGTAGTGGTAGTGGGGTGGTAGATGTCTAGACTCCCTTATGGCTCTAATCTGATAGTGGTAGTGGGGTGGTAGATGTCTAGTCTCCCTTATGGCTCTAATTTGATAGTGGTAGTGGGGTGGTAGATGTCTAGTCACCCTTATGGCTCTAATCTGGTAGTGGTAGTGGGGTGGTAGATGTCTAGTCTCCCTTATGGCTCTAATCTGATAGTGGTAGTGGGGTGGTAGATGTCTAGTCTCCCTTGTGGCTCTAATCTGATAGTGGTAGTGGGGAGGTAGATGTCTAGTCTCCATTATGGCTCTAATCTGATAGTGGTAGTGGGGTGGTAGATGTCTAGTCTCCCTTATGGCTCTAATCTGATTGTGGGGTGGTAGATGTCTAATCTCCTTTATGATTCTAATCTGATAGTGGTAGTGGGGTGGTAGATGTCTAGTCTCCATTATGGCTCTAATATGATAGTGGTAGTGGGGTGGTAGATGTTTAGTCTCCCTTGTGGCTCTAGTCTGATAGTGGGGTGGTGGATGTCTTGTCTCCTTTATGACTCTAATCTGATAGTGGTAATGGGGTGGTAGATGTCTAGTCTCCATTATGGCTCTAATCTGATAGTGGTAGTGGGTTGGTAGATGTCTTGTCTCCCTTATGGCTCTAATTTTATAGTGGTAGTGGGGTGGTAGATGTCTAGTCTCCTTTATGGCTCTAATATGGTAGTGGTAGTGGGGTGGTAGATGTCTAGACTCCCTTATGGCTCTAATCTGATAGTGGTAGTGGGGTGGTAGATGTCTAGTCTCCTTTATGGCTCTAATATGGTAGTGGTAGTGGGGTGGTAGATGTCTAGACTCCCTTATGGCTCTAATCTGATAGTGGTAGTGGGGTGGTAGATGTCTAGTCTCCCTTATGGCTCCAATTTGATAGTGGTGGTGGGGTGGTAGATGTCTAGTCTCCCTTATGGCTCTAACTGGTAGTGGTAGTGGGGTGGTAGATGTCTAGTCTCCCTTATGGCTCTAATCTGATAGTGGTAGTGGGGTGGTAGATGTCTAGTCTCCCGTGTGGCTCTAATCTGATAGTGGTAGTGGGGTGGTAGATGTCTAGTCTCCATTATGGCTCTAATCTGATAGTGGTAGTGGGGTGGTAGATGTCTAGTCTCCCTTATGGCTCTAATCTGATAGTGGGGTGGTAGATGTCTAGTCTCCTTTATGACTCTAATCTGATAGTGGTAGTGGGGTGGTAGATGTCTAGTCTCCATTATGGCTCTAATCTGATAGTGGTAGTGGGGTGGTAGATGTCTAGTCTCCCTTATGGCTCTAATCTGATAGTGGGGTGGTAGATGTCTAGTCTCCTTTATGACTCTAATCTGATAGTGGTAGTGTGGTGGTAGATGTCTAGTCTCCCTTGTGGTTCTAATCTGATAGTGGTAGTGGGGTGGTAGATGTCTAGTCTCCATTATGGCTCTAATCTGATAGTGGTAGAGGGGTGGTAGATGTCTAGTCTCCCTTATGGCTATAATCTGATAGTGGTAGTGGGGTGGTAGCTGTCTAGTCTCCCTTATGGCTCTAAATGTATAGTGGTAGTGGGGTGGTAGATGTCTAGTCTCCCTTATGGCTCTAATCTGATAGTGGTAGTGTGGTGGTAGATGTCTAGTCTCCCTTGTGGCTCTAATCTGATAGTGGTAGTGGGGTGGTAGATGTCTAGTCTCCCTTATGGCTCTAATCTGGTAGTGGTAGTGGGGTGGTAGATGTCTTGTCTCCCTTATGGCTCTAATCTGATAGTGGTAGTGTGGTGGTAGATGTCTAGTCTCCCTTGTGGCTCTAATCTGATAGTGGTAGTGGGGTGGTAGATGTCTAGTCTCCATTATGGCTCTAATCTGATAGTGGTAGTGGGGTGGTAGATGTCTAGTCTCCCTTTTGGCTCTAATCTGATAGTGGTAGTGGGTTGGTAGATGTCTTGTCTCCCTTATGGCTCTAATTTTATAGTGGTAGTGGGGTGGTAGATGTCTAGTCTCCCTTATGGCTCTAATATGGTAGTGGTAGTGGGGTGGTAGATGTCTAGACTCCCTTATGGCTCTAATCTGATAGTGGTAGTGGGGTGGTAGATGTCTAGTCTCCCTTATGGCTCTAATTTGATAGTGGTAGTGGGGTGGTAGATGTCTAGTCACCCTTATGGCTCTAATCTGGTAGTGGTAGTGGGGTGGTAGATGTCTAGTCTCCCTTATGGCTCTAATCTGATAGTGGTAGTGGGGTGGTAGATGTCTAGTCTCCCTTGTGGCTCTAATCTGAGAGTGGTAGTGGGGAGGTAGATGTCTAGTCTCCATTATGGCTCTAATCTGATAGTGGTAGTGGGGTGGTAGATGTCTAGTCTCCCTTATGGCTCTAATCTGATTGTGGGGTGGTAGATGTCTAGTCTCCTTTATGATTCTAATCTGATAGTGGTAGTGGGGTGGTAGATGTCTAGTCTCCATTATGGCTCTAATATGATAGTGGTAGTGGGGTGGTAGATGTTTAGTCTCCCTTGTGGCTCTAGTCTGATAGTGGGGTGGTGGATGTCTTGTCTCCTTTATGACTCTAATCTGATAGTGGTAATGGGGTGGTAGATGTCTAGTCTCCATTATGGCTCTAATCTGATAGTGGTAGTGGGTTGGTAGATGTCTTGTCTCCCTTATGGCTCTAATTTTATAGTGGTAGTGGGGTGGTAGATGTCTAGTCTCCTTTATGGCTCTAATATGGTAGTGGTAGTGGGGTGGTAGATGTCTAGACTCCCTTATGGCTCTAATCTGATAGTGGTAGTGGGGTGGTAGATGTCTAGTCTCCCTTATGGCTCTAATCTGATAGTGGGGTGGTAGATGTCTAGTCTCCTTTATGACTCTAATCTGATAGTGGTAGTGGGGTGGTAGATGTCTAGTGTCCCTTATGGCTCTAATCCGATAGTGGTAGTGGGGTGGTAGATGTCTAGTCTCCCTTATGGCTATAATCTGATAGTGGTAGCTGTCTAGTCTCCCTTATGGCTCTAAATGTATAGTGGTAGTGGGGTGGTAGATGTCTAGTCTCCCTTATGGCTCTAATCTGGTAGTGGTAGTGGGGTGGTAGATGTCTTGTCTCCCTTATGGCTCTAATCTGATAGTGGTAGTGTGGTGGTAGATGTCTAGTCTCCCTTGTGGCTCTAATCTGATAGTGGTAGTGGGGTGGTAGATGTCTAGTCTCCATTATGGCTCTAATCTGATAGTGGTAGTGGGGTGGTAGATGTCTAGTCTCCCTTTTGGCTCTAATCTGATAGTGGTAGTGGGTTGGTAGATGTCTTGTCTCCCTTATGGCTCTAATTTTATAGTGGTAGTGGGGTGGTAGATGTCTAGTCTCCCTTATGGCTCTAATATGGTAGTGGTAGTGGGGTGGTAGATGTCTAGACTCCCTTATGGCTCTAATCTGATAGTGGTAGTGGGGTGGTAGATGTCTAGTCTCCCTTATGGCTCTAATTTGATAGTGGTAGTGGGGTGGTAGATGTCTAGTCACCCTTATGGCTCTAATCTGGTAGTGGTAGTGGGGTGGTAGATGTCTAGTCTCCCTTATGGCTCTAATCTGATAGTGGTAGTGGGGTGGTAGATGTCTAGTCTCCCTTGTGGCTCTAATCTGATAGTGGTAGTGGGGAGGTAGATGTCTAGTCTCCATTATGGCTCTAATCTGATAGTGGTAGTGGGGTGGTAGATGTCTAGTCTCCCTTATGGCTCTAATCTGATTGTGGGGTGGTAGATGTCTAGTCTCCTTTATGATTCTAATCTGACAGTGGTAGTGGGGTGGTAGATGTCTAGTCTCCATTATGGCTCTAATATGATAGTGGTAGTGGGGTGGTAGATGTTTAGTCTCCCTTGTGGCTCTAGTCTGATAGTGGGGTGGTGGATGTCTTGTCTCCTTTATGACTCTAATCTGATAGTGGTAATGGGGTGGTAGATGTCTAGTCTCCATTATGGCTCTAATCTGATAGTGGTAGTGGGTTGGTAGATGTCTTGTCTCCCTTATGGCTCTAATTTTATAGTGGTAGTGGGGTGGTAGATGTCTAGTCTCCTTTATGGCTCTAATATGGTAGTGGTAGTGGGGTGGTAGATGTCTAGACTCCCTTATGGCTCTAATCTGATAGTGGTAGTGGGGTGGTAGATGTCTAGTCTCCTTTATGGCTCTAATATGGTAGTGGTAGTGGGGTGGTAGATGTCTAGACTCCCTTATGGCTCTAATCTGATAGTGGTAGTGGGGTGGTAGATGTCTAGTCTCCCTTATGGCTCCAATTTGATAGTGGTGGTGGGGTGGTAGATGTCTAGTCTCCCTTATGGCTCTAACTGGTAGTGGTAGTGGGGTGGTAGATGTCTAGTCTCCCTTATGGCTCTAATCTGATAGTGGTAGTGGGGTGGTAGATGTCTAGTCTCCCGTGTGGCTCTAATCTGATAGTGGTAGTGGGGTGGTAGATGTCTAGTCTCCATTATGGCTCTAATCTGATAGTGGTAGTGGGGTGGTAGATGTCTAGTCTCCCTTATGGCTCTAATCTGATAGTGGGGTGGTAGATGTCTAGTCTCCTTTATGACTCTAATCTGATAGTGGTAGTGGGGTGGTAGATGTCTAGTCTCCATTATGGCTCTAATCTGATAGTGGTAGTGGGGTGGTAGATGTCTAGTCTCCCTTATGGCTCTAATCTGATAGTGGGGTGGTAGATGTCTAGTCTCCTTTATGACTCTAATCTGATAGTGGTAGTGTGGTGGTAGATGTCTAGTCTCCCTTGTGGTTCTAATCTGATAGTGGTAGTGGGGTGGTAGATGTCTAGTCTCCATTATGGCTCTAATCTGATAGTGGTAGAGGGGTGGTAGATGTCTAGTCTCCCTTATGGCTATAATCTGATAGTGGTAGTGGGGTGGTAGCTGTCTAGTCTCCCTTATGGCTCTAAATGTATAGTGGTAGTGGGGTGGTAGATGTCTAGTCTCCCTTATGGCTCTAATCTGATAGTGGTAGTGTGGTGGTAGATGTCTAGTCTCCCTTGTGGCTCTAATCTGATAGTGGTAGTGGGGTGGTAGATGTCTAGTCTCCCTTATGGCTCTAATCTGGTAGTGGTAGTGGGGTGGTAGATGTCTTGTCTCCCTTATGGCTCTAATCTGATAGTGGTAGTGTGGTGGTAGATGTCTAGTCTCCCTTGTGGCTCTAATCTGATAGTGGTAGTGGGGTGGTAGATGTCTAGTCTCCATTATGGCTCTAATCTGATAGTGGTAGTGGGGTGGTAGATGTCTAGTCTCCCTTTTGGCTCTAATCTGATAGTGGTAGTGGGTTGGTAGATGTCTTGTCTCCCTTATGGCTCTAATTTTATAGTGGTAGTGGGGTGGTAGATGTCTAGTCTCCCTTATGGCTCTAATATGGTAGTGGTAGTGGGGTGGTAGATGTCTAGACTCCCTTATGGCTCTAATCTGATAGTGGTAGTGGGGTGGTAGATGTCTAGTCTCCCTTATGGCTCTAATTTGATAGTGGTAGTGGGGTGGTAGATGTCTAGTCACCCTTATGGCTCTAATCTGGTAGTGGTAGTGGGGTGGTAGATGTCTAGTCTCCCTTATGGCTCTAATCTGATAGTGGTAGTGGGGTGGTAGATGTCTAGTCTCCCTTGTGGCTCTAATCTGAGAGTGGTAGTGGGGAGGTAGATGTCTAGTCTCCATTATGGCTCTAATCTGATAGTGGTAGTGGGGTGGTAGATGTCTAGTCTCCCTTATGGCTCTAATCTGATTGTGGGGTGGTAGATGTCTAGTCTCCTTTATGATTCTAATCTGATAGTGGTAGTGGGGTGGTAGATGTCTAGTCTCCATTATGGCTCTAATATGATAGTGGTAGTGGGGTGGTAGATGTTTAGTCTCCCTTGTGGCTCTAGTCTGATAGTGGGGTGGTGGATGTCTTGTCTCCTTTATGACTCTAATCTGATAGTGGTAATGGGGTGGTAGATGTCTAGTCTCCATTATGGCTCTAATCTGATAGTGGTAGTGGGTTGGTAGATGTCTTGTCTCCCTTATGGCTCTAATTTTATAGTGGTAGTGGGGTGGTAGATGTCTAGTCTCCTTTATGGCTCTAATATGGTAGTGGTAGTGGGGTGGTAGATGTCTAGACTCCCTTATGGCTCTAATCTGATAGTGGTAGTGGGGTGGTAGATGTCTAGTCTCCTTTATGGCTCTAATATGGTAGTGGTAGTGGGGTGGTAGATGTCTAGACTCCCTTATGGCTCTAATCTGATAGTGGTAGTGGGGTGGTAGATGTCTAGTCTCCCTTATGGCTCCAATTTGATAGTGGTGGTGGGGTGGTAGATGTCTAGTCTCCCTTATGGCTCTAACTGGTAGTGGTAGTGGGGTGGTAGATGTCTAGTCTCCCTTATGGCTCTAATCTGATAGTGGTAGTGGGGTGGTAGATGTCTAGTCTCCCGTGTGGCTCTAATCTGATAGTGGTAGTGGGGTGGTAGATGTCTAGTCTCCCTTATGGCTCTAATCTGATTGTGGGGTGGTAGATGTCTAGTCTCCTTTATGATTCTAATCTGATAGTGGTAGTGGGGTGGTAGATGTCTAGTCTCCATTATGGCTCTAATATGATAGTGGTAGTGGGGTGGTAGATGTTTAGTCTCCCTTGTGGCTCTAGTCTGATAGTGGGGTGGTGGATGTCTTGTCTCCTTTATGACTCTAATCTGATAGTGGTAATGGGGTGGTAGATGTCTAGTCTCCATTATGGCTCTAATCTGATAGTGGTAGTGGGTTGGTAGATGTCTTGTCTCCCTTATGGCTCTAATTTTATAGTGGTAGTGGGGTGGTAGATGTCTAGTCTCCTTTATGGCTCTAATATGGTAGTGGTAGTGGGGTGGTAGATGTCTAGACTCCCTTATGGCTCTAATCTGATAGTGGTAGTGGGGTGGTAGATGTCTAGTCTCCTTTATGGCTCTAATATGGTAGTGGTAGTGGGGTGGTAGATGTCTAGACTCCCTTATGGCTCTAATCTGATAGTGGTAGTGGGGTGGTAGATGTCTAGTCTCCCTTATGGCTCCAATTTGATAGTGGTGGTGGGGTGGTAGATGTCTAGTCTCCCTTATGGCTCTAACTGGTAGTGGTAGTGGGGTGGTAGATGTCTAGTCTCCCTTATGGCTCTAATCTGATAGTGGTAGTGGGGTGGTAGATGTCTAGTCTCCCGTGTGGCTCTAATCTGATAGTGGTAGTGGGGTGGTAGATGTCTAGTCTCCATTATGGCTCTAATCTGATAGTGGTAGTGGGGTGGTAGATGTCTAGTCTCCCTTATGGCTCTAATCTGATAGTGGGGTGGTAGATGTCTAGTCTCCTTTATGACTCTAATCTGATAGTGGTAGTGGGGTGGTAGATGTCTAGTCTCCATTATGGCTCTAATCTGATAGTGGTAGTGGGGTGGTAGATGTCTAGTCTCCCTTATGGCTCTAATCTGATAGTGGGGTGGTAGATGTCTAGTCTCCTTTATGACTCTAATCTGATAGTGGTAGTGTGGTGGTAGATGTCTAGTCTCCCTTGTGGTTCTAATCTGATAGTGGTAGTGGGGTGGTAGATGTCTAGTCTCCATTATGGCTCTAATCTGATAGTGGTAGAGGGGTGGTAGATGTCTAGTCTCCCTTATGGCTATAATCTGATAGTGGTAGTGGGGTGGTAGCTGTCTAGTCTCCCTTATGGCTCTAAATGTATAGTGGTAGTGGGGTGGTAGATGTCTAGTCTCCCTTATGGCTCTAATCTGATAGTGGTAGTGTGGTGGTAGATGTCTAGTCTCCCTTGTGGCTCTAATCTGATAGTGGTAGTGGGGTGGTAGATGTCTAGTCTCCCTTATGGCTCTAATCTGGTAGTGGTAGTGGGGTGGTAGATGTCTTGTCTCCCTTATGGCTCTAATCTGATAGTGGTAGTGTGGTGGTAGATGTCTAGTCTCCCTTGTGGCTCTAATCTGATAGTGGTAGTGGGGTGGTAGATGTCTAGTCTCCATTATGGCTCTAATCTGATAGTGGTAGTGGGGTGGTAGATGTCTAGTCTCCCTTTTGGCTCTAATCTGATAGTGGTAGTGGGTTGGTAGATGTCTTGTCTCCCTTATGGCTCTAATTTTATAGTGGTAGTGGGGTGGTAGATGTCTAGTCTCCCTTATGGCTCTAATATGGTAGTGGTAGTGGGGTGGTAGATGTCTAGACTCCCTTATGGCTCTAATTTGATAGTGGTAGTGGGGTGGTAGATGTCTAGTCTCCCTTATGGCTCTAATTTGATAGTGGTAGTGGGGTGGTAGATGTCTAGTCACCCTTATGGCTCTAATCTGGTAGTGGTAGTGGGGTGGTAGATGTCTAGTCTCCCTTATGGCTCTAATCTGATAGTGGTAGTGGGGTGGTAGATGTCTAGTCTCCCTTGTGGCTCTAATCTGAGAGTGGTAGTGGGGAGGTAGATGTCTAGTCTCCATTATGGCTCTAATCTGATAGTGGTAGTGGGGTGGTAGATGTCTAGTCTCCCTTATGGCTCTAATCTGATTGTGGGGTGGTAGATGTCTAGTCTCCTTTATGATTCTAATCTGATAGTGGTAGTGGGGTGGTAGATGTCTAGTCTCCATTATGGCTCTAATATGATAGTGGTAGTGGGGTGGTAGATGTTTAGTCTCCCTTGTGGCTCTAGTCTGATAGTGGGGTGGTGGATGTCTTGTCTCCTTTATGACTCTAATCTGATAGTGGTAATGGGGTGGTAGATGTCTAGTCTCCATTATGGCTCTAATCTGATAGTGGTAGTGGGTTGGTAGATGTCTTGTCTCCCTTATGGCTCTAATTTTATAGTGGTAGTGGGGTGGTAGATGTCTAGTCTCCTTTATGGCTCTAATATGGTAGTGGTAGTGGGGTGGTAGATGTCTAGACTCCCTTATGGCTCTAATCTGATAGTGGTAGTGGGGTGGTAGATGTCTAGTCTCCTTTATGGCTCTAATATGGTAGTGGTAGTGGGGTGGTAGATGTCTAGACTCCCTTATGGCTCTAATCTGATAGTGGTAGTGGGGTGGTAGATGTCTAGTCTCCCTTATGGCTCCAATTTGATAGTGGTGGTGGGGTGGTAGATGTCTAGTCTCCCTTATGGCTCTAACTGGTAGTGGTAGTGGGGTGGTAGATGTCTAGTCTCCCTTATGGCTCTAATCTGATAGTGGTAGTGGGGTGGTAGATGTCTAGTCTCCCGTGTGGCTCTAATCTGATAGTGGTAGTGGGGTGGTAGATGTCTAGTCTCCATTATGGCTCTAATCTGATAGTGGTAGTGGGGTGGTAGATGTCTAGTCTCCCTTATGGCTCTAATCTGATAGTGGGGTGGTAGATGTCTAGTCTCCTTTATGACTCTAATCTGATAGTGGTAGTGGGGTGGTAGATGTCTAGTCTCCATTATGGCTCTAATCTGATAGTGGTAGTGGGGTGGTAGATGTCTAGTCTCCCTTATGGCTCTAATCTGATAGTGGGGTGGTAGATGTCTAGTCTCCTTTATGACTCTAATCTGATAGTGGTAGTGTGGTGGTAGATGTCTAGTCTCCCTTGTGGTTCTAATCTGATAGTGGTAGTGGGGTGGTAGATGTCTAGTCTCCATTATGGCTCTAATCTGATAGTGGTAGAGGGGTGGTAGATGTCTAGTCTCCCTTATGGCTATAATCTGATAGTGGTAGTGGGGTGGTAGCTGTCTAGTCTCCCTTATGGCTCTAAATGTATAGTGGTAGTGGGGTGGTAGATGTCTAGTCTCCCTTATGGCTCTAATCTGGTAGATGTAGTGGGGTGGTAGATGTCTAGTCTCCCTTATGGCTCTAATCTGATAGTGGTAGTGTGGTGGTAGATGTCTAGTCTCCCTTGTGGCTCTAATCTGATAGTGGTAGTGGGGTGGTAGATGTCTAGTCTCCATTATGGCTCTAATCTGATAGTGGTAGTGGGGTGGTAGATGTCTAGACTCCCTTATGGCTCTACTCTGATAGTGGTAGTGGGGTGGTAGATGTCTAGTCTCCCTTATGGCTCTAATTTGATATTGGTAGTGGGGTGGTAGATGTCTAGTCACCCTTATGGCTCTAATCTGGTAGTGGTAGTGGGGTGGTAGATGTCTAGTCTCCCTTATGGCTCTAATCTGATAGTGGTAGTGGGGTGGTAGATGTCTAGTCTCCCTTGTGGCTCTAATCTGATAGTGGTAGTGGGGTGGTAGATGTCTAGTCTCCATTATGGCTCTAATCTGATAGTGGTAGTGGGGTGGTAGATGTCTAGTCTCCCTTATGGCTCTAATCTGATTGTGGGGTGGTAGATGTCTAGTCTCCTTTATGATTCTAATCTGATAGTGGTAGTGGGGTGGTAGATGTCTAGTCTCCCTTATGGCTCTAATCTGATTGTGGGGTGGTAGATGTCTAGTCTCCTTTATGATTCTAATCTGATAGTGGTAATGGGGTGGTAGATGTCTAGTCTCCCTTATGGCTCTAATCTGATAGTGGGGTGGTAGATGTCTAGTCTCCTTTATGACTCTAATCTGATAGTGGTAGTGGGGTGGTAGATGTCTAGTCTCCATTATGGCTCTAATCTGATAGTGGTAGTGGGGTGGTAGATGTCTAGTCTCCCTTGTGGCTCTAATCTGATAGTGGGGTGGTAGATGTCTTGTCTCCTTTATGACTCTAATCTGATAGTGGTAATGGGGTGGTAGATGTCTAGTCTCCCTTATGGCTCTAATCTGATAGTGGTAGTGGGGTGGTAGATGTCTAGTCTCCCTTATGGCTATAATCTGATAGTGGTAGTGGGGTGGTAGCTGTCTAGTCTCCCTTATGGCTCTAAATGTATAGTGGTAGTGGGGTGGTAGATGTCTAGTCTCCCTTATGGCTCTAATCTGGTAGTGGTAGTGGGTTGGTAGATGTCTAGTCTCCTTTATGGCTATAATCTGATAGTGGTAGTGTGGTGGTAGATGTCTAGTCTCCCTTGTGGCTCTAATCTGATAGTGGTAGTGGGGTGGTAGATATCTAGTCTCCCTTATGGCTCTAAATGTATAGTGGTAGTGGGGTGGTAGATGTCTAGTCTCCCTTATGGCTCTAATCTGGTGGTGGTAGTGGGGTGGTAGATGTCTAGTCTCCCTTATGGCTATAATCTGATAGTGGTAGTGGGGTGGTAGCTGTCTAGTCTCCCTTATGGCTCTAAATGTATAGTGGCAGTGGGGTGGTAGATGTCTAGTCTCCCTTATGGCTCTAATCCGATAGTGGTAAGGTGGTGGTAGATGTCTAGACTTCCTTGTGGCTCTAATATGATAGTGGTAGTGGGGTGGTAGATGTCTAGTCTCCATTATGGCTCTAATCTGATAGTGGTAGTGGGGTGGTAGATGTCTAGTCTCCCTTATGGCTCTAATCTGATAGTGGTAGTGGGTTGGTAGATGTCTTGTCTCCCTTATGGCTCTAATTTTATAGTGGTAGTGGGGTGGTAGATGTCTAGTCTCCCTTATGGCTCTAATATGGTAGTGGTAGTGGGGTGGTGGATGTCTAGACTCCCTTATGGCTCTAATCTGATAGTGGTAGTGGGGTGGTAGATGTCTAGTCTCCCTTATGGCTCCAATTTGATAGTGGTGGTGGGGTGGTAGATGTCTAGTCTCCCTTATGGCTCTAATCTGGTAGTGGTAGTGGGGTGGTAGATGTCTAGTCTCCCTTATGGCTCTAATCTGATAGTGGTAGTGGGGTGGTAGATGTCTAGTCTCCCTTGTGGCTCTAATCTGATAGTGGTAGTGGGGTGGTAGATGTCTAGTCTCCTTTATGACTCTAATCTGATAGTGGTAGTGGGGTGGTAGATGTCTAGTCTCCATTATGGCTCTAATCTGATAGTGGTAGTGGGGTGGTAGATGTCTAGTCTCCCTTGTGGCTCTAATCTGATAGTGGGGTGGTGGATGTCTTGTCTCCTTTATGACTCTAATCTGATAGTGGTAATGGGGTGGTAGATGTCTAGTCTCCCTTATGGCTCTAATCTGATAGTGGTAGTGGGGTGGTAGATGTCTAGTCTCCCTTATGGCTCTAATCTGATAGTGGTAATGGGGTGGTAGATGTCTAGTCTCCCTTATGGCTCTAATCTGATAGTGGTAGTGGGGTGGTAGATGTCTAGTCTCCCTTATGGCTATAATCTGATAGTGGTAGTGGGGTGGTAGCTGTCTAGTCTCCCTTATGGCTCTAAATGTATAGTGGTAGTGGGGTGGTAGATGTCTAGTCTCCCTTATGGCTCTAATCTGGTAGTGGTAGTGGGTTGGTAGATGTCTTGTCTCCCTTATGGCTCTAATTTTATAGTGGTAGTGGGGTGGTAGATGTCTAGTCTCCCTTATGGCTCTAATATGGTAGTGGTAGTGGGGTGGTAGATGTCTAGACTCCTTTATGGCTCTAATCTGATAGTGGTAGTGGGGTGGTAGATGTCTAGTCTCCCTTATGGCTCCAATTTGATAGTGGTAGTGGGGTGGTAGATGTCTAGTCTCCCTTATGGCTCTAATCTGGTAGTGGTAGTGGGGTGGTAGATGTCTAGTCTCCCTTGTGGCTCTAATCTGATAGTGGTAGTGGGGTGGTAGATGTCTAGTCTCCCTTATGGCTCTAATCTGATAGTGGTAGTGGGGTGGTAGATGTCTAGTCTCCCTTGTGGCTCTAATCTGATAGTGGTAGTGGGGTGGTAGATGTCTAGTCTCCATTATGGCTCTAATCTGATAGTGGTAGTGGGGTGGTAGATGTCTAGTCTCCCTTATGGCTCTAATCTGATAGTGGGGTGGTAGATGTCTAGTCTCCTTTATGACTCTAATCTGATAGTGGTAGTGGGGTGGTAGATGTCTAGTCTCCATTATGGCTCTAATCTGATAGTGGTAGTGGGGTGGTAGATGTCTAGTCTCCCTTGTGGCTATAATCTGATAGTGGGGTGGTGGATGTCTTGTCTCCTTTATGACTCTAATCTGATAGTGGTAATGGGGTGGTAAATGTCTAGTCTCCCTTATGGCTCTAATCTGATAGTGGTAGTGGGGTGGTAGATGTCTAGTCTCCCTTATGGCTATAATCTGATAGTGGTAGTGGGGTGGTAGCTGTCTAGTCTCCCTTATGGCTCTAAATTTATAGTGGTAGTGGGGTGGTAGATGTCTAGTCTCCCTTATGGCTCTAATCTGGTAGTGGTAGTGGGGTGGTAGATGTCTAGTCTCCCTTATGGCTCTAATCTGATAGTGGTATTGTGGTGGTAGATGTCTAGTCTCCCTTGTGGCTCTAATCTGATAGTGGTAGTGGGGTGGTAGATTTCTAGTCTCCATTATGGCTCTAATCTGATAGTGGCAATGGGGTGGTAGATGTCTAGTCTCCCTTATGGCTCTAATCTGATAGTGGTAGTGGGGTGGTAGATGTCTAGTCTCCCTTATGGCTATAATCTGATAGTGGTAGTGGGGTGGTAGCTGTCTAGTCTCCCTTATGGCTCTAAATGTATAGTGGTAGTGGGGTGGTAGATGTCTAGTCTCCCTTATGGCTCTAATCTGGTAGTGGCAGTGGGTTGGTAGATGTCTTGTCTCCCTTATGGCTCTAATTTTATAGTGGTAGTGGGGTGGTAGATGTCTAGTCTCCCTTATGGCTCTAATATGGTAGTGGTAGTGGGGTGGTAGATGTCTAGACTCTTTTATGGCTCTAATCTGATAGTTGTAGTGGGGTGGTAGATGTCTAGTCTCCCTTATGGCTCCAATTTGATAGTGGTAGTGGGGTGGTAGATGTCTAGTCTCCCTTATGGCTCTAATCTGGTAGTGGTAGTGGGGTGGTAGATGTCTAGTCTCCCTTATGGCTCTAATCTGATAGTGGTAGTGGGGTGGTAGATGTCTAGTCTCCCTTGTGGCTCTAATCTGATAGTGGTAGTGGGGTGGTAGATGTCTAGTCTCCCTTATGGCTCTAATCTGATAGTGGTAGTGGGGTGGTAGATGTCTAGTCTCCCTTGTGGCTCTAATCTGATAGTGGTAGTGGGGTGGAAGATGTCTAGTCTCCATTATGGCTCTAATCTGATAGTGGTAGTGGGGTGGTAGATGTCTAGTCTCCCTTATGGCTCTAATCTGATAGTGGGGTGGTAGATGTCTAGTCTCCTTTATGACTCTAATCTGATAGTGGTAGTGGGGTGGTAGATGTCTAGTCTCCATTATGGCTCTAATCTGATAGTGGTAGTGGGGTGGTAGATGTCTAGTCTCCCTTGTGGCTCTAATCTGATAGTGGGGTGGTGGATGTCTTGTCTCCTTTATGACTCTAATCTGATAGTGGTAATGGGGTGGTAAATGTCTAGTCTCCCTTATGGCTCTAATCTGATAGTGGTAGTGGGGTGGTAGATGTCTAGTCTCCCTTATGGCTATAATCTGATAGTGGTAGTGGGGTGGTAGCTGTCTAGTCTCCCTTATGGCTCTAAATTTATAGTGGTAGTGGGGTGGTAGATGTCTAGTCTCCCTTATGGCTCTAATCTGGTAGTGGTAATGGGTTGGTAGATGTCTAGTCTCCCTTATGGCTCTAATTTGATAGTGGTAATGGGTTGGTAGATGTCTAGTCTCCCTAATGGCTCTAATCTGGTAGTGGTAGTGGGGTGGTAGATGTCTAGTCTCCCTTATGGCTCTTATTGGATAGTGGTAGTGGGTTGGTAGATGTCTAGTCTCCCTTATGGCTCTAATCTGGTAGTGGTTGTGGGGTGGTAGATGTCTAGTCTCCCTTATGGCTCTAATCTGATAGTGGTAGTGGGGTGGTAGATGTCTAGTCTCCCTTGTGGCTCTAATCTGATAGTGGTAGTGGGGTGGTAGATGTCTAGTCTCCATTATGGCTCTAATCTGAAAGGGGTAGTGGGGTGGTAGATGTCTAGTCTCCCGTATGGCTCTAATCTGATAGTGGGGTGGTAGATGTCTAGTCTCCTTTATGACTCTAATCTGATAGTGGTAGTGGGGTGGTAGATGTCTAGTCTCCATTATGGCTCTAATATGATAGTGGTAGTCGGGTGGTAGATGTTTAGTCTCCCTTGTGGCTCTAATCTGGTAGTGGTAGTGGGGTGGTGGATCTCTTGTCTCCTTTATGACTCTAATCTGATAGTGGTAATGGGGTGGTAGATGTCTAGTCTCCCTTATGGCTCTAATCTGATAGTGGTAGTGTGGTGGTAGATGTCTAGTCTCCCTTGTGGCTCTAATCTGATAGTGGTAGTGGGGTGGTAGATGTCTAGTCTCCATTATGGCTCTAATCTGATAGTGGTAGTGGGGTGGTAGATGTCTAGTCTCCCTTATGGCTCTAATTTGATAGTGGTAGTGGGGTGGTAGTTGTCTAGCCTCCCTTATGGCTCTAATTTGATAGTGGTAATGGGGTGGTAGATGTCTAGTCTCCCTTATGGCTCCAATCTGATAGTGGGGTGGTAGATGTCTAGTCTCTCTTATGGCTCTAATCTGATAGTGGTAGTGGGGTGGTAGATGTCTATTCTCCCTTATGGCTCTAATTTGATAGTGGTAGTGGGGTGGTAGATGTCTAGTCTCCCTAATGGCTCTAATCTGGTAGTGGTAGTGGGGTGGTAGATATCTAGTCTCCTTAATGGCTCTAATCTGATAGTGGTAGTGGGTTGGTAGATGTCTAGTCTCCCGTATGGCTCTAATTTGATAGTGGTAATGGGGTTGTAGATTTCTAGTCTCCCTTATGGCTCTAATCTGATAGTGGTAGTGGGGTGGTAGATGTCTAGTCTCCCTTATGGCTCTAATTTGATAGTGGTAGTGGGGTGGTAGATGTCTAGTCTCCCTTATGGCTCTAATCTGATAGAGGTAATGGGGTGGTAGATGTCTAGTCTCCCTTATGGCTCTAATCTGATAGTGGTAGTGGGTTGGTAGATGTCTTGTCTCCCTTATGGCTCTAATTTTATAGTGGTAGTGGGGTGGTAGATGTCTAGTCTCCCTTATGGCTCTAATATGGTAGTGGTAGTGGGGTGGTAGATGTCTAGACTCCTTTATGGCTCTAATCTGATAGTTGTAGTGGGGTGGTAGATGTCTAGTCTCCCTTATGGCTCCAATTTGATAGTGGTAGTGGGGTGGTAGATGTCTAGTCTCCCTTATGGCTCTAATCTGGTAGTGGTAGTGGGGTGGTAGATGTCTAGTCTCCCTTATGGCTCTAATCTGATAGTGGTAGTGGGGTGGTAGATGTCTAGTCTCCCTTGTGGCTCTAATCTGATAGTGGTAGTGGGGTGGTAGATGTCTAGTCTCCCTTATGGCTCTAATCTGATAGTGGTAGTGGGGTGGTAGATGTCTAGTCTCCCTTGTGGCTCTAATCTGATAGTGGTAGTGGGGTGGAAGATGTCTAGTCTCCATTATGGCTCTAATCTGATAGTGGTAGTGTTGTGGTAGATGTCTAGTCTCCCTTATGGCTCTAATCTGATAGTGGGGTGGTAGATGTCTAGTCTCCTTTATGACTCTAATCTGATAGTGGTAGTGGGGTGGTAGATGTCTAGTCTCCATTATGGCTCTAATCTGATAGTGGTAGTGGGGTGGTAGATGTCTAGTCTCCCTTGTGGCTCTAATCTGATAGTGGGGTGGTGGATGTCTTGTCTCCTTTATGACTCTAATCTGATAGTGGTAATGGGGTGGTAAATGTCTAGTCTCCCTTATGGCTCTAATCTGATAGTGGTAGTGGGGTGGTAGATGTCTAGTCTCCCTTATGGCTATAATCTGATAGTGGTAGTGGGGTGGTAGCTGTCTAGTCTCCCTTATGGCTCTAAATTTATAGTGGTAGTGGGGTGGTAGATGTCTAGTCTCCCTTATGGCTCTAATCTGGTAGTGGTAGTGGGGTGGTAGATGTCTAGTCTCCCTTATGGCTCTAATTTGACAGCGGTAATGGGTTGGTTGATGTCTAGTCTCCCTTATGGCTCTAATCTGATAGTGGGGTGGTAGATGTCTAGTCTCCCTTATGGCTCTAATCTGATAGTGGTAGTGGGGTGGTAGATGTCTAGTCTCCCTTATGGCTCTAATTTGATAGTGGTAGTGGGGTGGTAGATGTCTAGTCTCCCTAATGGCTCTAATCTGGTAGTGGTAGTGGGGTGGTAGATGTCTAGTCTCCCTTATGGCTCTTATTGGATAGTGGTAGTGGGTTGGTAGATGTCTAGTCTCCCTTATGGCTCTAATCTGGTAGTGGTTGTGGGGTGGTAGATGTCTAGTCTCCCTTATGGCTCTAATCTGATAGTGGTAGTGGGGTGGTAGATGTCTAGTCTCCCTTGTGGCTCTAATCTGATAGTGGTAGTGGGGTGGTAGATGTCTAGTCTCCATTATGGCTCTAATCTGAAAGGGGTAGTGGGGTGGTAGATGTCTAGTCTCCCGTATGGCTCTAATCTGATAGTGGGGTGGTAGATGTCTAGTCTCCTTTATGACTCTAATCTGATAGTGGTAGTGGGGTGGTAGATGTCTAGTCTCCATTATGGCTCTAATATGATAGTGGTAGTCGGGTGGTAGATGTTTAGTCTCCCTTGTGGCTCTAATCTGGTAGTGGTAGTGGGGTGGTGGATCTCTTGTCTCCTTTATGACTCTAATCTGATAGTGGTAATGGGGTGGTAGATGTCTAGTCTCCCTTATGGCTCTAATCTGATAGTGGTAGTGTGGTGGTAGATGTCTAGTCTCCCTTGTGGCTCTAATCTGATAGTGGTAGTGGGGTGGTAGATGTCTAGTCTCCATTATGGCTCTAATCTGATAGTGGTAGTGGGGTGGTAGATGTCTAGTCTCCCTTATGGCTCTAATTTGATAGTGGTAGTGGGGTGGTAGTTGTCTAGCCTCCCTTATGGCTCTAATTTGATAGTGGTAATGGGGTGGTAGATGTCTAGTCTCCCTTATGGCTCTAATCTGATAGTGGGGTGGTAGATGTCTAGTCTCCCTTATGGCTCTAATCTGATAGTGGTAGTGGGGTGGTAGATGTCTATTCTCCCTTATGGCTCTAATTTGATAGTGGTAGTGGGGTGGTAGATGTCTAGTCTCCCTAATGGCTCTAATCTGGTAGTGGTAGTGGGGTGGTAGATATCTAGTCTCCTTAATGGCTCTAATCTGATAGTGGTAGTGGGTTGGTAGATGTCTAGTCTCCCGTATGGCTCTAATTTGATAGTGGTAATGGGGTTGTAGATTTCTAGTCTCCCTTATGGCTCTAATCTGATAGTGGTAGTGGGGTGGTAGATGTCTAGTCTCCCTTATGGCTCTAATTTGATAGTGGTAGTGGGGTGGTAGATGTCTAGTCTCCCTTATGGCTCTAATCTGATAGAGGTAATGGGGTGGTAGATGTCTAGTCTCCCTTATGGCTCTAATTTGATAGTGGTAGTGGGGTGGTAGATGTCTAGTCTCCCTAATGGCTCTAATCTGGTAGTGGTAGTGGGGTGGTAGATATCTAGTCTCCTTAATGGCTCTAATCTGATAGTGGTAGTGGGTTGGTAGATGTCTAGTCTCCCGTATGGCTCTAATTTGATAGTGGTAGTGGGGTTGTAGATTTCTAGTCTCCCTTATGGCTCTAATCTGATAGTGGTAGTGGGGTGGTTGATGTCTAGTCTCCCTTATGGCTCTAATTTGATAGTGGTAGTGGGGTGGTAGATGTCTAGTCTCCCTTATGGCTCTAATCTGATAGTGGTAATGGGGTGGTAGATGTCTAGTCTCCCTTATGGCTCTAATCTGATAGTGGTAATGGGGTGGTAGATGTCTAGTCTCCCTTATGGTTCTAATCTGATTGTGGGTGGTAGATGTCTAGTCTCACTTATGGCTCTAATCTGATAGTGGCAGTGGGTTGGTAGATGTCTAGTCTCCCTTATGGCTCTAATTTGATAGTGGTAGTGGGGTGGTAGATGTCTAGTCTCCCTTATGGCTCTAATCTGGTAGTGGTAGTGGGGTGGTAGATGTCTCTTCTCCCTTATGGCTCTAATCTGATAGTGGTAGTGGGGTGGTGGATGTCTAGTCTCCCTTATGGCTCTAATCTGATAGTGGGGTGGTAGATGTCTAGTCTCCTTTATGACTCTAATCTGATAGTGGTAGTGGGGTGGTGGATGTCTAGTCTCCCTTATGGCTCTAATCTGATAGTGGTAGTGGGGTGGTAGATGTCTAGTCTCCCTTATGGCTCTAATCTGATACTGGGGTGGTAGATGTCTAGTCTCCTTTATGACTCTAATCTGATAGTGGTAGTGGGGTGGTAGATGTCTAGTCTCCCTTATGGCTCTAATCTGATAGTGGTAGTGGGGTGGTAGATGTCTAGTCTCCCTTATGGCTATAATCTGATAGTGGTAGTGGGGTGGTAGCTGTCTAGTCTCTCTTATGGCTCTAAATGTATAGTGGTAGTGGGGTGGTAGATGTCTAGTCTCCCTTATGGCTCTAATCTGGTAGTGGTAGTGGGGTGGTAGATGTCTAGTCTCCCTTATGGCTCTAATCTGATAGTGGTAGTGGGGTGGTAGATGTCTAGTCTCCCTTGTGGCTCTAATCTGATAGTGGTAGTGGGGTGGTAGATGTCTAGTCTCCATTATGGCTCTAATCTGATAGTGGTAGTGGGGTGGTAGATGTCTAGTCTCCATTATTGCTCTAATCTGATAGTGGGGTGGTAGATGTCTAGTCTCCTTTATGACTCTAATCTGATAGTGGTAGTGGGGTGGTAGATGTCTAGTCTCCATTATGGCTCTAATTTGATAGTGGTAATGGGGTGGTAGATGTCTAGTCTCCCTTATGGCTCTAATCTGATAGTGGGGTGGTAGATGTCTAGTCTCCCTTATGGCTCTAATCTGATAGTGGTAGTGGGGTGGTAGATGTCTATTCTCCCTTATGGCTCTAATTTGATAGTGGTAGTGGGGTGGTAGATGTCTAGTCTCCCTAATGGCTCTAATTTGATAGTGGTAGTGGGGTGGTAGATGTCTAGTCTCCCTTATGGCTCTAATCTGATAGTGGTGTGGTAGATGTCTAGTCTCCTTTATGACTCTAATCTGATAGTTGTAGTTTTGTGGTAGATGTCTAGTCTCCCTTATGGCTCTAATCTGATAGTGGTAGTGGGGAGGTAGATGTCTAGTCTCCCTTATGGCTATAATCGGATAGTGGTAGTGGGGTGGTAGCTGTCTAATCTCCCTTATGGCTCTAAATGTATAGTGGTAGTGGGGTGGTAGATGTCTAGTCTCCCTTATGGCTATAATCTGATAGTGGTAGTGGGGTGGTAGATTTCTAGTCTCCCTTATGGCTCTAATCTGGTAGTGGTAGTGTGGTGGTAGATGTCTAGTCTCCCTTGTGGCTCTAATCTGATAGTGGTAGTGGGGTGGTAGATGTCTAGTCTCCATTATGGCTCTAATCTGATAGTGGTAGTGGGGTGGTAGATGTCTAGTCTCCCTTATGGCTCTAATCTGATAGTGGTAGTGGGTTGATAGATGTCTTGTCTCCCTTATGGCTCTAATTTTGTAGTGGTAGTGGGGTGGGAAATGTGTAGTCTCCCTTATGGCTCTAAAATATTAGTGGTGGGGTGGTAGATGTCTAGACTCCCTTATGGCTCTAATCTGATAGTGGTATTTTGGTGGTAGATGTCTAGTCTCCCTTATGGCTCTAATTTGATAGTGGTAGTGGGGTGGTAGATGTCTAGTCTCCCTTATGGCTCTAATCTGGTAGTGGTAGTGGGGTGGTAGATGTCTAGTCTCCCTTATGGCTCTAATCTGATAGTGGTAGTGGGGTGGTAGATGTCTAGTCTCCCTTGTGGCTCTAATCTGATAGTGGTAGTGGGGTGGTAGATGTCTAGTCTCCATTATGGCTCTAATATGATAGTGGGAGTGGGGTGGTAGATGTCTAGTCTCCCTTATGGCTCTAATCTGATAGTGGGGTGGTAGATGTCTAGTCTCCTTTATGACTCTAATCTGATAGTGGTAGTGGGGTGGTAGATGTCTAGTCTCCCTTATGGCTCTAATCTGATAGTGGTAGTGGGGTGGTAGATGTCTAGTCTCCCTTATGGCTCTAATCTGATAGTGGGGTGGTAGATGTCTAGTCTCCTTTATGACTCTAATCTGATAGTGGTAGTGGGGTGGTAGATGTCTAGTCTCCCTTATGGCTCTTATTTGATAGTGGTAGTGGGGTGGTAGATGTCTAGTCTCCCTTATGGCTCTAATCTGGTAGTGGTAGTGGGGTGGTAGATGTCTAGTCTCCCTTATGGCTCTAATCTGATAGTGGTAGTGGGGTGGTAGATGTCTAGTCTCCCTTGTGGCTCTAATCTGATAGTGGTAGTGGGGTGGTAGATGTCTAGTCTCCCTTATTTCTCTAATCTGATAGTGGGGTGGTAGATGTCTAGTCTCCTTTATGACTCTAATCTGATAGTGGTAGTGGGGTTGTGGATGTCTAGTCTCCCTTATGGCTCTAATCTGATATTGGTAGTGGGGTGGTAGATGTCTAGTCTCCCTTATGGCTCTAATCTGATACTGGGGTGGTAGATGTCTAGTCTCCTTTATGACTCTAATCTGATAGTGGTAGTGGGGTGGTAGATGTCTAGTCTCCCTTATGGCTCTAATCTGATAGTGGTAGTGGGGTGGTAGATGTCTAGTCTCCCTTATGGCTATAATCTGATAGTGGTAGTGGGGTGGTAGCTGTCTAGTCTCCCTTATGGCTCTAAATGAATAGTGGTAGTGGGGTGGGAAATGTCTAGTCTCCCTTATGACTCTAATCTGATAGTGGTAGTGGGGTGGTAGATGTCTAGTCTCCATTATGGCTCTAATATGATAGTGGTAGTGGGGTGGTAGATGTTTAGTCTCCCTTGTGGCTCTAGTCTGATAGTGGGGTGGTGTATGTCTTGTCTTCTTTATGACTCTATTCTGATAGTGGTAATGGGTTGGTAGATGTCTAGTCTCCCTTATGGCTCTAATCTGATAGTGGTAGTGGGGTGGTAGATGCCTAGTCTCCCTTATGGCTATAATCTGATAGTGGTAGTGGGGTGGTAGCTGTCTAGTCTCCCTTATGGCTCTAATCTGATAGTGGTAGTGGGGTGGTAGATGTCTAGTCTCCCTTATGGCTATAATCTGATAGTGGTAGTGGGGTGGTAGCTGTCTAGTCTCCCTTATGGCTCTAAATGTATAGTGGTAGTGGGGTGGTAGATGTCTAGTCTCCCTTATGGCTCTAATCTGGTAGTGGTAGTGGGGTGGTAGATGTCTAGTCTCCCTTATGGCTCTAATCTGATAGTGGTAGTGTGGTGGTAGATGTCTAGTCTCCCTTGTGGCTCTAATCTGATAGTGGTAGTGGGGTGGTAGATGTCTAGTCTCCATTATGGCTCTAATCTGATAGTGGTAGTGGGGTGGTAGATGTCTAGTCTCCCTTATGGCTCTAATCTGATAGTGGTAGTGGGTTGGTAGATGTCTTGTCTCCCTTATGGCTCTAATTTTATAGTGGTAGTGGGGTGGTAGATGTCTAGTCTCCCTTATGGCTCTAATATGGTAGTGGTAGTGGGGTGGTAGATGTCTAGACTCCCTTATGGCTCTAATCTGACAGTGGTAGTGGGGTGGTAGATGTCTAGTCTCCCTTATGGCTCTAATTGGTTAGTGGTAGTGGGGTGGTAGATGTCTAGTCACCCTTATTGCTCTAATCTGGTAGTGGTAGTGGGGTGGTAGATGTCTAGTCTCCCTTATGGCTCTAATCTGATAGTGGTAGTGGGGTGGTAGATGTCTAGTCTCCCTTGTGGCTCTAATCTGATAGTGGTAGTGGGGTGGTAGATGTCTAGTCTCCATTATGGCTCTAATATGATAGTGGTAGTGGGGTGGTAAATGTTTAGTCTCCCTTGTGGCTCTAGTCTGATAGTGGGGTGGTGGATGTCTTGTCTCCTTTATGACTCTAATCTGATAGTGGTAGTGGGGTGGTAGATGTCTAGTCTCCCTTATGGCTCTAATCTGATAGTGGTAATGGAGTGGTAGATGTCTAGTCTCCCTTATGGCTCTAATCTGATAGTGGTAGTGGGGTGGTAGATGTCTAGTCTCCCTTATGGCTCTAATCTGATAGTGGGGTGGTAGATGTCTAGTCTCCTTTATGACTCTAATATGATAGTGGTAGTGTGGTGGTAGATGTCTAGTCTCCCTTGTGGCTCTAATCTGATAGTGGTAGTGAGGTGGTAGATGTCTATTCTCCCTTATGGCTCTAATCTGATAGTGGTAGTTGGGTGGTAGATGTCTAGTCTCCCTTATGGCTATAATCTGATAGTGGTAGTGGGGTGGTAGCTGTCTAGTCTCCCTTATGGCTCTAAATGTATAGTGGTAGTGGGGTGGTAGATGTCTAGTCTCCCTTATGGCTCTAATCTGATAGTGGTAGTGGGGTGGTAGATATCTAGTCTCCATTATGGCTCTAATCTGATAGTGGTAGTGTGGTGGTAGATGTCTAGTCTCCCTTGTGGCTCTAATCTGATAGTGGTAGTGGGGTGGTAGATGTCTAGTCTCCATTATGGCTCTAATCTGATAGTGGTAGTGGGGTGGTAGATGTCTAGTCTCCCTTATGGCTCTAATCTGGTAGTGGTAGTGGGGTGGTAGATGTCTAGTCTCCCTTATGGCTCTAATCTGATAGTGGTAGTGGGGTGGTAGATGTCTTGTCTCCCTTGTGGCTCTAATCTGATAGTGGTAGTGGGGTGGTAGATGTCTAGTCTCCATTATGGCTCTAATCTGATAGTGGTAGTGGGGTGGTAGATGTCTAGTCTCCCTTATGGCTCTAATCTGATAGTGGTAGTGGGTTGGTAGATGTCTTGTCTCCCTTATGGCTCTAATTTTATAGTGGTAGTGGGGTGGTAGATGTCTAGTCTCCCTTATGGCTCTAATATGGTAGTGGTAGTGGGGTGGTAGATGTCTAGACTCCCTTATGGCTCTAATCTGACAGTGGTAGTGGGGTGGTAGATGTCTAGTCTCCCTTATGGCTCTAATTGGTTAGTGGTAGTGGGGTGGTAGATGTCTAGTCACCCTTATTGCTCTAATCTGGTAGTGGTAGTGGGGTGGTAGATGTCTAGTCTCCCTTATGGCTCTAATCTGATAGTGGTAGTGGGGTGGTAGATGTCTAGTCTCCCTTGTGGCTCTAATCTGATAGTGGTAGTGGGGTGGTAGATGTCTAGTCTCCATTATGGCTCTAATATGATAGTGGTAGTGGGGTGGTAAATGTTTAGTCTCCCTTGTGGCTCTAGTCTGATAGTGGGGTGGTGGTAGATGTCTAGTCTCCCTTATGGCTCTAATCTGATAGTGGTAATGGAGTGGTAGATGTCTAGTCTCCCTTATGGCTCTAATCTGATAGTGGTAGTGGGGTGGTAGATGTCTAGTCTCCCTTATGGCTCTAATCTGATAGTGGGGTGGTAGATGTCTAGTCTCCTTTATGACTCTAATATGATAGTGGTAGTGTGGTGGTAGATGTCTAGTCTCCCTTGTGGCTCTAATCTGATAGTGGTAGTGAGGTGGTAGATGTCTATTCTCCCTTATGGCTCTAATCTGATAGTGGTAGTTGGGTGGTAGATGTCTAGTCTCCCTTATGGCTATAATCTGATAGTGGTAGTGGGGTGGTAGCTGTCTAGTCTCCCTTATGGCTCTAAATGTATAGTGGTAGTGGGGTGGTAGATGTCTAGTCTCCCTTATGGCTCTAATCTGATAGTGGTAGTGGGGTGGTAGATGTCTAGTCTCCATTATGGCTCTAATCTGATAGTGGTAGTGTGGTGGTAGATGTCTAGTCTCCCTTGTGGCTCTAATCTGATAGTGGTAGTGGGGTGGTAGATGTCTAGTCTCCATTATGGCTCTAATCTGATAGTGGTAGTGGGGTGGTAGATGTCTAGTCTCCCTTATGGCTCTAATCTGGTAGTGGTAGTGGGGTGGTAGATGTCTAGTCTCCCTTATGGCTCTAATCTGATAGTGGTAGTGGGGTGGTAGATGTCTAGTCTCCCTTGTGGCTCTAATCTGATAGTGGTAGTGGGGTGGTAGATGTCTAGTCTCCATTATGGCTCTAATCTGATAGTGGTAGATGTCTAGTCTCCCTTATGGCTATAATCTGATAGTGGGGTGGTAGATGTCTAGTCTCCTTTATGACTCTAATCTGATAGTGGTAGTGGGGTGGTAGATGTCTAGTCTCCATTATGGCTCTAATATGATAGTGGTAGTGGGGTGGTAGATGTTTTGTCTCCCTTATGGCTCTAATCTGATAGTGGTAGTGGGTTGGTAAATGTCTAGTCTCCCTTATGGCTCTAATTTGATAGTGGTAGTGGGGTGGTAGATGTCTAGTCTCCCTTCTGGCTCTAATCTGATAGTGGTAGTGGGGTGGTAGGTGTCTAGTCTCCCTTATGGCTCTAATTTGATAGTGGTAGTGGGGTGGTAGATGTCTAGCCTCCCTTATGGCTCTAATTTGATAGTGGTAATGGGGTGGTAGATGTCTAGTCTCCCTTATGGCTCTAATCTGATAGTGGGGTGGTAGATGTCTAGTCTCCCTTATGGCTCTAATTTGATAGTGGTAGTGGGGTGGTAGATGTCTAGTCTCCATTATGGCTCTAATCTGATAGTGGTAATGGGGTGGTAGATGTCTAGTCTCCCTTATGGCTCTAATCTGATAGTGGTAGTGGGGTGGTAGATGTCTAGTCTCCTTTATGGCTATAATCTGATAGTGGTAGTGTGGTGGTAGATGTCTAGTCTCCCTTATGGCTATAATCTGATAGTGGTTGTGGGGTGGTAGCTGTCTAGTCTCCCTTATGGCTCTAAATTTATAGTGGTAGTGGGGTGGTAGATGTCTAGTCTCCCTTATGGCTCTAATCTGGTAGTGGTAGTGGGGTGGTAGATGTCTAGTCTCCCTTATGGCTCTAATGTGATAGTGGTAGTGTGGTGGTAGATGTCTAGTCTCCCTTGTGGTTCTAATCTGATAGTGGTAGTGGGGTGGTAGATGTCTAGTCTCCATTATGGCTCTAATCTGATAGTGGTAGATGTCTAGTCTCCCTTATGGCTATAATCTGATAGTGGGGTGGTAGATGTCTAGTCTCCTTTATGACTCTAATCTGATAGTGGTAGTGGGGTGGTAGATGTCTAGTCTCCCTTATGGCTCTAAATGTATAGTGGTAGTGGGGTGGTAGATGTCTAGTCTCCCTTATGGCTCTAATCTGATAGTGGTAGTGGGGTGGTAGATGTCTAGTCTCCATTATGGCTCTAATCTGATAGTGGTAGTGTGGTGGTAGATGTCTAGTCTCCCTTGTGGCTCTAATCTGATAGTGGTAGTGGGTTGGTAGATGTCTAGTCTCCATTATGGCTCTAATCTGATAGTGGTAGTGGGGTGGTAGATGTCTAGTCTCCCTTATGGCTCTAATCTGGTAGTGGTAGTGGGGTGGTAGATGTCTAGTCTCCCTTATGGCTCTAATCTGATAGTGGTAGTGGGGTGGTAGATGTCTAGTCTCCCTTGTGGCTCTAATCTGATAGTGGTAGTGGGGTGGTAGATGTCTAGTCTCCATTATGGCTCTAATCTGATAGTGGTAGATGTCTAGTCTCCCTTATGGCTATAATCTGATAGTGGGGTGGTAGATGTCTAGTCTCCTTTATGACTCTAATCTGATAGTGGTAGTGGGGTGGTAGATGTCTAGTCTCCATTATGGCTCTAATATGATAGTGGTAGTGGGGTGGTAGATGTTTTGTCTCCCTTATGGCTCTAATCTGATAGTGGTAGTGGGTTGGTAAATGTCTAGTCTCCCTTATGGCTCTAATTTGATAGTGGTAGTGGGGTGGTAGATGTCTAGTCTCCCTTCTGGCTCTAATCTGATAGTGGTAGTGGGGTGGTAGGTGTCTAGTCTCCCTTATGGCTCTAATTTGATAGTGGTAGTGGGGTGGTAGATGTCTAGCCTCCCTTATGGCTCTAATTTGATAGTGGTAATGGGGTGGTAGATGTCTAGTCTCCCTTATGGCTCTAATCTGATAGTGGGGTGGTAGATGTCTAGTCTCCCTTATGGCTCTAATTTGATAGTGGTAGTGGGGTGGTAGATGTCTAGTCTCCATTATGGCTCTAATCTGATAGTGGTAATGGGGTGGTAGATGTCTAGTCTCCCTTATGGCTCTAATCTGATAGTGGTAGTGGGGTGGTAGATGTCTAGTCTCCTTTATGGCTATAATCTGATAGTGGTAGTGTGGTGGTAGATGTCTAGTCTCCCTTATGGCTATAATCTGATAGTGGTTGTGGGGTGGTAGCTGTCTAGTCTCCCTTATGGCTCTAAATTTATAGTGGTAGTGGGGTGGTAGATGTCTAGTCTCCCTTATGGCTCTAATCTGGTAGTGGTAGTGGGGTGGTAGATGTCTAGTCTCCCTTATGGCTCTAATGTGATAGTGGTAGTGTGGTGGTAGATGTCTAGTCTCCCTTGTGGTTCTAATCTGATAGTGGTAATGGGGTGGTAGATGTCTAGTCTCCTTTATGGCTCTAATCTGATAGTGGTAGTGGGGTGGTAGATGTCTAGTCTCCCTTATGACTATAATCTGATAGTGGTAGTGGGTTGGTAGCTGTCTAGTCTCCCTTATGGCTCTAAATTTATAGTAGTAGTGGGGTGGTAGATGTCAAGTCTCCCTTATGGCTCTAATCTGGTAGTGGTAGTGGGGTGGTAGATGTCTAGTCTCCCTTATGGCTCTAATCTGATAGTGGTAGTGTGGTGGTAGATGTCTAGTCTCCCTTGTGGCTCTAATCTGATAGTGGTAGTGGGGTGGTAGATGTCTAGTCTCCATTATGGCTCTAATCTGATAGTGGTAGTGGGGTGGTAGATGTCTAGTCTCCCTTATGGCTCTAATCTGATAGTGGTAGTGGGTTTGTAGATGTCTAGTCTCCCTTATGGCTCTAATTTGATAGTGGTAGTGGGGTGGTAGATGTCTAGTCTCCATTATGGCTCTAATATGATAGTGGTAGTGGGGTGGTAGATGTTTAGTCTCCCTTGTGGCTCTAGTCTGATAGTGGGGTGGTGGATGTCTTGTCTCCTTTATGACTCTAATCTGATAGTGGTAGTGTGGTGGTAGATGTCTAGTCTCCCTTGTGGCTCTAATCTGATAGTGGTAGTGAGGTGGTAGATGTCTATTCTCCCTTATGGCTCTAATCTGATAGTGGTAGTGGGGTGGTAGATGTCTAGTCTCCCTTATGGCTGAAATCTGATAGTGGTAGTGGGGTGGTAGATGTCTAGTCTCCCTTATGCCTCTAAATGTATAGTGGTAGTGGGGTGGTAGATGTCTAGTCTCCCTTATGGCTCTAATCTGATAGTGGTAGTGGGTTGGTAAATGTCTAGTCTCCCTTATGGCTCTAATTTGAAATCGGTATTGGGTTGGTAGATGTCTAGTCTCCCTTCTGGCTCTAATCTGATAGTGGTAGTGGGGTGGTAGGTGTCTAGTCTCCCTTATGGCTCTAATCTGGTAGTGGTAGTGGGGTGGTAGATGTCTAGTCTCCCTTGTGGCTCTAATCTGATAGTGGTAGTGGGGTGGTAGATGTCTAGTCTCCATTATGGCTCTAATATGATAGTGGTAGTGGGGTGGTAGATGTCTAGTCTCCCTTATGGCTCTAATCTGATAGTGGTAGTGGGGTGGTAGATGTCTAGCCTCCTTTATGACTCTAATCTGATAGTGGTAGTGGGGTGGTAGATGTCTAGTCTCCATTATGGCTCTAATATGATAGTGGTAGTGGGGTGGTAGATGTTTAGTCTCCCTTGTGGCTCTAGTCTGATAGTGGGTTGGTGGATGTCTTGTCTCCTTTATGACTCTAATCTGATAGTGGTAATGGGGTGGTAGATGTCTAGTCTCCCTTATGGCTCTAATCTGATAGTGGTAGTGGGGTGGTAGATGTCTAGTCTCCCTTATGGCTCTAATCTGATAGTGGTAGTGGGTTGGTAAATGTCTAGTCTCCCTTATGGCTCTAATTTGATAGTGGTAGTGGGGTGGTAGATGTCTAGTCTCCCTTCTGGCTCTAATCTGATAGTGGTAGTGGGGTGGTAGATGTCTAGTCTCCCTTGTGGCTCTAATCTGATAGTGGTAGTGGGTTGGTAGATGTCTAGTCTCCCTTATGGCTCTAATATGATATTGGTAATGGGGTGGTAGATGTCTAGTCTCCCTTATGGCTCTAATCTGATAGTGGTAGTGGGGTGGTAGCTGTCTAGTCCCCCTTATGGCTCTAAATTTATAGTGGTAGTGGGGTGGTAGATGTCTAGTCTCCCTTATGGCTCTAATCTGGTAGTGGTAGTGGGGTGGTAGATGTCTAGTCTCCCTTGTGGCTCTAATCTGATAGTGGTAGTGGGGTGGTAGATGTCTAGTCTCCATTATGGCTCTAATATGATAGTGGTAGTGGGGTGGTAGATGTTTAGTCTCCCTTGTGGCTCTAATCTGATAGTGGGTGGTGGATGTCTTGTCTCCTTTATGACTCTAATCTGATAGTGGTAATGGGGTGGTAGATGTCTAGTCTCCCTTATGGCTATAATCTGATAGTGGTAGTGGGGTGGTAGCTGTCTAGTCTCCCTTATGGCTCTAAATTTATAGTGGTAGTGGGGTGGTAGATGTCTAGTCTCCCTTATGGCTCTAATCTGGTAGTGGTAGTGTGGTGGTAGATGTCTAGTCTCCCTTGTGGCTCTAATGTGATAGTGGTAGTGGGGTGGTAGATGTCTAGTCTCCATTATGGCTCTAATCTGATAGTGGTAGTGGGGTGGTAGATGTCTAGTCTCCCTTATGGCTCTAATCTGATAGTGGTAGTGGGGTGGTAGATGTCTAGCCTCCCTTATGGCTCTAATTTGATAGTGGTAATGGGGTGGTAGATGTCTAGTCTCCCTTATGGCTCTAATCTGATAGTGGGGTGGTAGATGTCTAGTCTCCCTTATGGCTCTAATCTGATAGTGGTAGTGGGGTGGTAGATGTCTAGTCTCCCTTGTGGCTCTAATTTGATAGTGGTAATGGGGTGGTAGATGTCTAGTCTCCCTTATGGCTCTAATCTGATAGTGGGGTGGTAGATGTCTAGTCTCCCTTATGGCTCTAATTTGATAGTGGTAGTGGGGTGGTAGATGTCTAGTCTCCTTTATGGCTCTAATCTGATAGTGGTAGTGGGTTGGTAGATGTCTAGTCTCCCTTATGGCTCTAATTTGATAGTGGTAGTGGGGTGGTAGCTGTCTAGTCTCCCTTATGGCTCAAAATTTATAGTGGTAGTGGGGTGGTAGATGTCTAGTCTCCCTTATGGCTCTAATCTGGTAGTGGTAGTGGGGTGGTAGATGTCTAGTCTCCCTTATGGCTCTAATCTGATAGTGGTAGTGGATTGGTAGATGTCTAGTCTCCGTTATGGCTCTAATTTGATAGTGGTAGTGGGGTGGTAGATGTCTAGCCTCCCATATGGCTCTAATATAGTAGTGGTAGTGGGGTGTAGTTGTCTAGACTCCCTTATGGCTCTAATCTGATAGTGGTAGTGGGGTTGTAGTTGTCTAGTCTCCCTTATGGCTCTAATTTGATAGTGGTAGTGGGGTGGTAGATGTCTAGTCTCCCTTATGGCTCTAATCTGGTAGTGGTAGTGGGGTGGTAGATGTCTAGACTCCCTTATGGCTCTAATCTGATAGTGGTAGTGTGGTGGTAGATGTCTAGTCTCCCTTGTGGCTCTAATCTGATAGTGGTAGTGGGGTGGTAGATGTCTAGTCTCCATTATGGCTCTAATCTGATAGTGGTAGTGGGGTGGTAGATGTCTAGTCTCCCTTATGGCTCTAATCTGATAGTGTTAGTGGGTTGGTAGATGTCTAGTCTCCCTTATGGCTCTAATTTGATAGTGGTAGTGGGGTGGTAGCTGTCTAGTCTCCCTTATGGCTCTAAATTTATTGTGGTAGTGTGGTGGTAGATGTCTAGTCTCCCTTATGGCTCTAATCTGGTAGTGGTAGTGGGGTGGTAGATGTCTAGTCTCCCTTATGGCTCTAATCTGATAGTGGTAGTGGGTTGGTAGATGTCTAGTCTCCCTTATGGCTCTATTTTGATAGTGGTAGTGGGGTGGTAGATGTCTAGCCTCCCTTATGGCTCTAATTTGATAGTGGTAATGGGGTGGTAGATGTCTAGTCTCCCTTATGGCTCTAATCTGATAGTGGGGTGGTAGATGTCTAGTCTCCCTTATGGCTCTAATCTGATAGTGGTAGTGGGGTGGTAGATGTCTAGTCTCCCTTATGGCTCTAATTTGATAGTGGTAGTGGGGTGGTAGATGTCTAGTCTCCCTTATGGCTCTAATCTGATAGTGGTAGTGGGTTGGTAGATGTCTAGTCTCCCTTATGGCTCTAATTTGATAGTGGTAGTGGGGTGGTAGCTGTCTAGTCTCCCTTATGGCTCAAGATTTATAGTGGTAGTGGGGTGGTAGATGTCTAATCTCCATTATGGCTCTAATCTGGTAGTGGTAGTGGGGTGGTAGATGTCTAGTCTCCCTTATGGCTCAAAATTTATAGTGGTAGTGGGGTGGTAGATGTCTAGTCTCCCTTATGGCTCTAATCTGGTAGTGGTAGTGGGGTGGTAGATGTCTAGTCTCCCTTATGGCTCTAATCTGATAGTGGTAGTGGATTGGTAGATGTCTAGTCTCCCTTATGGCTCTAATTTGATAGTGGTAGTGGGGTGGTAGATGTCTAGCCTCCCATATGGCTCTAATATAGTAGTGGTAGTGGGGTGGTAGATGTCTAGACTCCCTTATGGCTCTAATCTGATAGTGGTAGTGGGGTGGTAGTTGTCTAGTCTCCCTTATGGCTCTAATTTGATAGTGGTAGTGGGGTGGTAGATGTCTAGTCTCCCTTATGGCTCTAATCTGGTAGTGGTAGTGGGGTGGTAGATGTCTAGACTCCCTTATGGCTCTAATCTGATAGTGGTAGTGTGGTGGTAGATGTCTAGTCTCCCTTGTGGCTCAAATCTGATAGTGGTAGTGGGGTGGTAGATGTCTAGTCTCCATTATGGCTCTAATCTGATAGTGGTAGTGGGGTGGTAGATGTCTAGTCTCCCTTATGGCTCTAATCTGGTAGTGGTAGTGGGGTGGTAGATGTCTAGTCTCCCTTATGGCTCTAATCTGATAGTGGTAGTGGGTTGGTAGATGTCTAGTCTCCCTTATGGCTCTAATTTGATAGTGGTAGTGGGGTGGTAGTTGTCTAGTCTTCCTTTATGGCTTTAATTTGATAGTGGTAATGGGGTGGTAGATGTCTAGACTCCCTTATGGCTCTAATCTGATAGTGGGGTGGTAGATGTCTAGTCTCCCTTATGGCTCTAATCTGATAGTGGTAGTGGGGTGGTAGATGTCTAGTCTCCCTTATGGCTCTAATTTGATAGTGGTAGTGGGGTGGTAGATGTCTAGTCTCCCTTATGGCTCTAATCTGATAGTGGTAGTGGGTTGGTAGATGTCTAGTCTCCCTTATGGCTCTAATTTGATAGTGGTAGTGGGGTGGTAGCTGTCTAGTCTCCCTTATGGCTCAAAATTTATAGTGGTAGTGGGGTGGTAGATGTCTAATCTCCATTATGGCTCTAATCTGGTAGTGGTAGTGGGGTGGTAGATGTCTAGTCTCCCTTATGGCTCTAATCTGATAGTGGTAGTGGATTGGTAGATGTCTAGTCTCCCTTATGGCTCTAATTTGATAGTGGTAGTGGGGTGGTAGATGTTTAGCCTCCCTTATGGCTCTAATATAGTATTGGTAGTGGGGTGGTAGATGTCTAGACTCCCTTATGGCTCTAATCTGATAGTGGTAGTGGGGTGGTAGGTGTCTAGTCTCCCTTATGGCTCTAATTTGATAGTGGTAGTGGGGTGGTAGGTGTCTAGTCTCCCTTATGGCTCTAATCTGATAGTGGTAGTGGGGTGGTAGATGTCTAGTCTCCCTTATGGCTCTAATCTGGTAGTGGTAGTGGGGTGGTAGATGTCTAGTCTCCATTATGGCTCTAATCTGAAATTGGTAGTGGGGTGGTAGATGTCTAGTCTCCCTTATGGCTCTAATTTGATAGTGGTAGTGGGGTGGTAGATGTCTAGTCTCCCTTATGGCTCTAATCTGATAGTGGTAGTGGGTTGGTAGATGTCTAGTCTCCCTTATGGCTCTAATTTGATAGTGGTAGTGGGGTGGTAGCTGTCTAGTCTCCCTTATGGCTCAAAATTTATAGTGGTAGTGGGGTGGTAGATGTCTAATCTCCATTATGGCTCTAATCTGGTAGTGGTAGTGGGGTGGTAGATGTCTAGTCTCCCTTATGGCTCTAATCTGATAGTGGTAGTGGGGTGGTAGCTGTCTAGTCTCCCTTATGGCTCTAAATTTATTGTGGTAGTGTGGTGGTAGATGTCTAGTCTCCCTTATGGCTCTAATCTGGTAGTGGTAGTGGGGTGGTAGATGTCTAGTCTCCCTTATGGCTCTAATCTGATAGTGGTAGTGGGTTGGTAGATGTCTAGTCTCCCTTATGGCTCTAATTTGATAGTGGTAGTGGGGTGGTAGATGTCTAGACCCCCTTATGGCTCTAATTTGATAGTGGTAATGGGGTGGTAGATGTCTAGTCTCCCTTATGGCTCTAATCTGATAGTGGGGTGGTAGATGTCTAGTCTCCATTATGGCTCTAATCTGATAGTGGTAGTGGGGTGGTAGATGTCTAGTCTCCCTTATGGCTCTAATTTGATAGTGGTAGTGGGGTGGTAGATGTCTAGTCTCCCTTATGGCTCTAATCTGATAGTGGTAGTGGGTTGGTAGATGTCTAGTCTCCCTTATGGCTCTAATTTGATAGTGGTAGTGGATTGGTAGATGTCTAGTCTCCCTTATGGCTCTAATTTGATAGTGGTAGTGGGGTGGTAGATGTTTAGCCTCCCTTATGGCTCTAATATAGTATTGGTAGTGGGGTGGTAGATGTCTAGACTCCCTTATGGCTCTAATCTGATAGTGGTAGTGGGGTGGTAGTTGTCTAGTCTCCCTTATGGCTCTAATTTGATAGTGGTAGTGGGGTGGTAGATGTCTAGTCTCCCTTATGGCTCTAATCTGGTAGTGGTAGTGGGGTGGTAGATGTCTAGTCTCCATTATGGCTCTAATCTGAAATTGGTAGTGGGGTGGTAGATGTCTAGTCTCCCTTATGGCTCTAATTTGATAGTGGTAGTGGGGTGGTAGATGTCTAGTCTCCCTTATGGCTCTAATCTGATAGTGGTAGTGGGTTGGTAGATGTCTAGTCTCCCTTATGGCTCTAATTTGATAGTGGTAGTGGGGTGGTAGCTGTCTAGTCTCCCTTATGGCTCAAAATTTATAGTGGTAGTGGGGTGGTAGATGTCTAATCTCCATTATGGCTCTAATCTGGTAGTGGTAGTGGGGTGGTAGATGTCTAGTCTCCCTTATGGCTCTAATCTGATAGTGGTAGTGGGGTGGTAGCTGTCTAGTCTCCCTTATGGCTCTAAATTTATTGTGGTAGTGGGGTGGTAGATGTCTAGCCTCCCTTATGGCTCTAATTTGATAGTGGTAATGGGGTGGTAGATGTCTAGTCTCCCTTATGGCTCTAATCTGATAGTGGGGTGGTAGATGTCTAGTCTCCCTTATGGCTCTAATCTGATAGTGGTAGTGGGGTGGTAGATGTCTAGTCTCCCTTATGGCTCTAATTTGATAGTGGTAGTGGGGTGGTAGATGTCTAGTCTCCCTTATGGCTCTAATCTGATAGTGGTAGTGGGTTGGTAGATGTCTAGTCTCCCTTATGGCTCTAATTTGATAGTGGTAGTGGGGTGGTAGCTGTCTAGTCTCCCTTATGGCTCAAAATTTATAGTGGTAGTGGGGTGGTAGATGTCTAATCTCCATTATGGCTCTAATCTGGTAGTGGTAGTGGGGTGGTAGATGTCTAGTCTCCCTTATGGCTCTAATCTGATAGTGGTAGTGGATTGGTAGATGTCTAGTCTCCCTTATGGCTCTAATTTGATAGTGGTAGTGGGGTGGTAGATGTCTAGCCTCCCTTATGGCTCTAATATAGTATTGGTAGTGGGGTGGTAGATGTCTAGACTCCCTTATGGCTCTAATCTGATAGTGGTAGTGGGGTGGTAGTTGTCTAGTCTCCCTTATGGCTCTAATTTGATAGTGGTAGTGGGGTGGTAGATGTCTAGTCTCCCTTATGGCTCTAATCTGGTAGTGGTAGTGGGGTGGTAGATGTCTAGACTCCCTTATGGCTCTAATCTGATAGTGGTAGTGTGGTGGTAGATGTCTAGTCTCCCTTGTGGCTCTAATCTGATAGTGGTAGTGGGGTGGTAGATATCTAGTCTCCCTTATGGCTCTAATCTGATAGTGGTAGTGGGGTGGTAGATGTCTAGTCTCCCTTATGGCTCTAATTTGATAGTGGTAGTGGGGTGGTAGATGTCTAGTCTCCCTTATGGCTCTAATCTGATAGTGGTAGTGGGTTGGTAGATGTCTAGTCTCCCTTATGGCTCTAATTTGATAGTGGTAGTGGGGTGGTAGCTGTCTAGTCTCCCTTATGGCTCAAAATTTATAGTGGTAGTGGGGTGGTAGATGTCTAGGCTCCCTTATGGCTCTAATCTGGTAGTGGTAGTGGGGTGGTAGATGTCTAGTCTCCCTTATGGCTCTAATCTGATAGTGGTAGTGGATTGGTAGATGTCTAGTCTCCCTTATGGCTCTAATTTGATAGTGGTAGTGGGGTGGTAGATGTCTAGCCTCCCTTATGGCTCTAATATAGTAGTGGTAGTGGGGTGGTAGATGTCTAGACTCCCTTATGGCTCTAATCTGATAGTGGTAGTGGGGTGGTAGTTGTCTAGTCTCCCTTATGGCTCTAATTTGATAGTGGTAGTGGGGTGGTAGATGTCTAGTCTCCCTTATGGCTCTAATCTGGTAGTGGTAGTGGGGTGGTAGATGTCTAGACTCCCTTATGGCTCTAATCTGATAGTGGTAGTGTGGTGGTAGATGTCTAGTCTCCCTTGTGGCTCTAATCTGATAGTGGTAGTGGGGTGGTAGATGTCTAGTCTCCATTATGGCTCTAATCTGATAGTGGTAGTGGGGTGGTAGATGTCTAGTCTCCCTTATGGCTCTAATTTGATAGTGGTAGTGTGGTGGTAGATGTCTAGACTCCCTTATGGCTCTAATCTGATAGTGGTAGTGTGGTGGTAGATGTCTAGTCTCCCTTGTGGCTCTAATCTGATAGTGGTAGTGGGGTGGTAGATGTCTAGTCTCCATTATGGCTCTAATCTGATAGTGGTAGTGGGGTGGTAGATGTCTAGTCTCCCTTATGGCTCTAATTTGATAGTGGCAGTGTGGTGGTAGATGTCTAGTCTCCCTTATGGCTCTAATCTGGTAGTGGTAGTGGGGTGGTAGATGTCTAGTCTCCCTTATGGCTCTAATTTGATAGTGGTAGTGGGTTGGTAGATGTCTAGTCTCCCTTATGGCTCTCATCTGATAGTGGTAGTGGGTTGGTAGATGTCTAGTCTCCCTTATGGCTCTAATTTGATAGTGGTAGTGGGGTGGTAGCTGTCTAGTCTCCCTTATGGCTCAAAATTTATAGTGTTAGTGGGGTGGTAGATGTCTAGTCTCCCTTATGGCTCTAATCTGGTAGTGGTAGTGGGGTGGTAGATGTCTAGTCTCCCTTATGGCTCTAATCTGATAGTGGTAGTGGGGTGGTAGATGTCTAGCCTCCCTTATGGCTCTAATATAGTAGTGGTAGTGGGGTGGTAGATGTCTAGACTCCCTTATGGCTCTAATCTGATAGTGGTAGTGGGTTGGTAGTTGTCTAGTCTCCCTTATGGCTCTAATTTGATAGTGGTAGTGGGGTGGTAGATGTCTAGTCTCCCTTATGGCTCTAATCTGGTAGTGGTAGTGGGGTGGTAGATGTCTAGACTCCCTTATGGCTCTAATCTGATAGTGGTAGTGTGGTGGTAGATGTCTAGTCTCCCTTGTGGCTCTAATCTGATAGTGGTAGTGGGGTGGTAGATGTCTAGTCTCCATTATGGCTCTAATCTGATAGTGGTAGTGGGGTGGTAGATGTTTAGTCTCTCTTATGGCTCTAATCTGATAGTGGTAGTGGGTTGGTAGATGTCTAGTCTCCCTTATGGCTCTAATTTGATAGTGGTAGTGGGGTGGTAGCTGTCTAGTCTCCCTTATGGCTCTAAATTTATAGTGGTAGTGTGGTGGTAGATGTCTAGTCTCCATTATGGCTCTAATCTGATAGTGGTAGTGGGGTGGTAGATGTCTAGTCTCCCTTATGGCTCTAATCTGATAGTGGTAGTGGGTTGGTAGATGTCTAGTCTCCCTTATGGCTCTAATTTGATAGTGGTAGTGGGGTGGTAGATGTCTAGACTCCCTTATGGCTCTAATCTGATAGTGGTAGTGTGGTGGTAGATGTCTAGTCTCCCTTGTGGCTCTAATCTGATAGTGGTAGTGGGGTGGTAGATGTATAGTCTCCATTATGGCTCTAATCTGATAGTGGTAGTGGGGTGGTAGATGTCTAGTCTCCCTTATGGCTCTAATCTGATAGTGGTAGTGGGTTGGTAGATGTCTAGTCTCCCTTATGGCTCTAATTTGATAGTGGTAGTGGGGTGGTAGCTGTCTAGTCTCCCTTATGGCTCTAAATTTATAGTGGTAGTGTGGTGGTAGATGTCTAGTCTCCCTTATGGCTCTAATCTGGTAGTGGTAGTGGGGTGGTAGATGTCTAGTCTCCCTTATGGCTCTAATCTGATAGTGGTAGTGGGTTGGTAGATGTCTAGTCTCCCTTATGGCTCTAATTTGATAGTGGTAGTGGGGTGGTAGATGTCTAGCCTCCCTTATGGCTCTAATATAGTAGTGGTAGTGGGGTGGTAGATGTCTAGACTCCCTTATGGCTCTAATCTGATAGTGGTAGTGGGGTGGTAGTTGTCTAGTCTCCCTTATGGCTCTAATTTGATAGTGGTAGTGGGGTGGTAGATGTCTAGTCTCCATTATGGCTCTAATCTGATAGTGGTAGTAGGGTGGTAGATGTCTAGTCTCCCTTATGGCTCTAAATTTATAGTGGTAGTGGGTTGGTAGATGTCTAGTCTCCCTTATGGCTCTAATCTGGTAGTGGTAGTGGGGTGGTAGATGTCTAGTCTCCCTTATGGCTCTAATCTGATAGTGGTAGTGGATTGGTAGATGTCTAGTCTCCCTTATGGCTCTAATTTGATAGTGGTAGTGGGGTGGTAGATGTCTAGCCTCCCTTATGGCTCTAATATAGTAGTGGTAGTGGGGTGGTAGATGTCTAGACTCCCTTATGGCTCTAATCTGATAGTGGTAGTGGGGTGGTAGTTGTCTAGTCTCCCTTATGGCTCTAATTTGATAGTGGTAGTGGGGTGGTAGATGTCTAGTCTCCCTTATGGCTCTAATCTGGTAGTGGTAGTGGGGTGGTAGATGTCTAGACTCCCTTATGGCTCTAATCTGATAGTGGTAGTGTGGTGGTAGATGTCTAGTCTCCCTTGAGGCTCTAATCTGATAGTGGTAGTGGGGTGGTAGATGTCTAGTCTCCATTATGGCTCTAATCTGATAGTGGTAGTGGGGTGGTAGATGTCTAGTCTCCCTTATGGCTCTAATCTGATAGTGGTAGTGGGTTGGTAGATGTCTAGTCTCCCTTATGGCTCTAATTTGATAGTGGTAGTGGGGTGGTAGATGTCTAGGCTCCCTTATGGCTCTAAATTTATAGTGGTAGTGTGGTGGTAGATGTCTAGTCTCCCTTATGGCTCTAATCTGGTAGTGGTAGTGGGGTGGTAGATGTCTAGTCTCCCTTATGGCTCTAATCTGATAGTTGTAGTGGGTTGGTAGATGTCTAGTCTCCCTTATGGCTCTAATTTGATAGTGGTAGTGGGGTGGTAGATGTCTAGCCTCCCTTATGGCTCTAATATAGTAGTGGTAGTGGGGTGGTAGATGTCTAGACTCCCTTATGGCTCTAATCTGATAGTGGTAGTGGGGTGGTAGTTGTCTAGTCTCCCTTATGGCTCTAATTTGATAGTGGTAGTGGGGTGGTAGATGTCTAGTCTCCATTATGGCTCTAATCTGATAGTGGTAGTGGGGTGGTAGATGTCTAGTCTCCCGTATGGCTCTAATCTGAAAGTTTTAGTGGGTTGGTAGATGTGTAGTCTCCCTTATGGCTCTAATTTGATAGTGGTAGTGGGGTGGTAGATGTCTAGTCTCCCTTATGGCTCTAATCTGGTAGTGGTAGTGGGGTGGTAGATGTCTAGTCTCCCTTATGGCTCTAATCTGATAGTGGTAGTGGGGTGATAGGTGTCTAGTCTCCCTTATGGCTCTAGTTTGATAGTAGTAGTGGGGTGGTAGATGTCTAGCCTCCCTTATGGCTCTAATTTGATAGTGGTAATGGGGTGGTAGATGTCTAGTCTCCCTTATGGCTCTAATCTGATAGTGGGGTGGTAGATGTCTAGTCTCCCTTATGGCTCTAAACTGATAGTGGTAGTGGGGTGGTAGATGTCTAGTCTCCCTTATGGCTCTAATCTGGTAGTGGTAGTGGGGTGGTAGATGTCTAGTCTCCCTTATGGCTCTAATCTGATAGTGTAGTGGGTTGGTAGATGTCTAGTCTCCCTTATGGCTCTAATTTGATAGTGGTATTGGGGTTGTAGATTTCTAGTCTCCCTTGTGGCTCTAATCTGATAGTGGTAGTGGGGTGGTAGATGTCTAGTCTCCCTTATGGCTCTAATTTGATAGTGGTAGTGGGGTGGTAGATGTCTAGTCTCCCTTGTGGCTCTAATCTGATAGTGGTAGTGGGGTGGTAGATGTCTAGTCTCCATTATGGCTCTAATCTGATAGTGGTAGTGGGGTTGTAGATTTCTAGTCTCCCTTGTGGCTCTAATCTGATAGTGGTAGTGGGGTGGTAGATGTCTAGTCTCCCTTATGGCTCTAATCTGATAGTGGGGTGGTAGATGTCTAGTCTCCCTTATGGCTCTAATCTGATAGTGGTAGTGGGGTGGTAGATGTCTAGTCTCCCTTATGGCTCTAATCTGGTAGTGGTAGTGGGGTGGTAGATGTCTAGTCTCCCTTATGGCTCTAATCTGATATTGGTAGTGGGTTGGTAGATGTCTAGTCTCCCTTATGGCTCTAATTTGATAGTGGTATTGGGGTGGTAGATGTCTAGTCTCCCTTATGGCTCTAATCTGATAGTGGTAGTGGGGTGGTAGATGTCTAGTCTCCCTTGTGGCTCTAATCTGATAGTGGTAGTCGGGTGGTAGATGTCTAGTCTCCATTATGGCTCTAATCTGATAGTGGTAGTGGGGTGGTAGATGTCTAGTCTCCCTTATGGCTCTAATCTGATAGTGGGGTGGTAGATGTCTAGTCTCCCTTATGGCTATAATCTGGTAGTGGTAGTGGGGTGGTAGATGTCTAGTCTCCCTTATGGCTCTAATCTGATAGTGGTAGTGTGGTGGTAGATGTCTAGTCTCCCTTGTGGCTCTAATCTGATAGTGGTAATGGGGTGGTAGATGTCTAGTCTCCCTTATGGCTCTAATCTGATAGTGGTAATGGGGTGTTGGATGTCTAGTCTCCCTTGTGGCTCTAATCTGATAGTGGTAGTGGGGTGGTAGATGTCTAGTCTCCCTTATGGCTCTAATTTGATAGTGGTAGTGGGGTGGTAGATGTCTAGTCTCCATTATGGCTCTAATCTGATAGTGGTAGTAGGGTGGTAGATGTCTAGTCTCCCTTATGGCTCTAAATTTATAGTGGTAGTGGGGTGGTAGATGTCTAGTCTCCCTTATGGCTCTAATCTGGTAGTGGTAGTGGGGTGGTAGATGTCTAGACTCCCTTATGGCTCTAATCTGATAGTGGTAGTGTGGTGGTAGATGTCTAGTCTCCCTTGAGGCTCTAATCTGATAGTGGTAGTGGGGTGGTAGATGTCTAGTCTCCCTTATGGCTCTAAATTTATAGTGGTAGTGGGGTGGTAGATGTCTAGTCTCCCTTATGGCTCTAATCTGGTAGTGGTAGTGGGGTGGTAGATGTCTAGTCTCCCTTATGGCTCTAATCTGATAGTGGTAGTGGGTTGGTAGATGTCTAGTCTCCCTTATGGCTCTAATTTGATAGTGGTAGTGGGGTGGTAGATGTCTAGCCTCCCTTATGGCTCTAATATAGTAGTGGTAGTGGGGTGGTAGATGTCTAGACTCCCTTATGGCTCTAATCTGATAGTGGTAGTGGGGTGGTAGAGGTCTAGTCTCCCTTATGGCTCTAATTTGATAGTGGTAGTGGGGTGGTAGATGTCTAGTCTCCATTATGGCTCTAATCTGATAGTGGTAGTGGGGTGGTAGATGTCTAGTCTCCCGTATGGCTCTAATCTGAAAGTTTTAGTGGGTTGGTAGATGTCTAGTCTCCCTTATGGCTCTAATTTGATAGTGGTAGTGGGGTGGTAGATGTCTAGTCTCCCTTATGGCTCTAATCTGGTAGTGGTAGTGGGGTGGTAGATGTCTAGTCTCCCTTATGGCTCTAATCTGATAGTAGTAGTGGGGTGGTAGATGTCTAGCCTCCCTTATGGCTCTAATTTGATAGTGGTAATGGGGTGGTAGATGTCTAGTCTCCCTTATGGCTCTAATCTGATAGTGGGGTGGTAGATGTCTAGTCTCCCTTATGGCTCTAAACTGAAAGTGGTAGTGGGGTGGTAGATGTCTAGTCTCCCTTATGGCTCTAATCTGGTAGTGGTAGTGGGGTGGTAGATGTCTAGTCTCCCTTATGGCTCTAATCTGATAGTGTAGTGGGTTGGTAGATGTCTAGTCTCCCTTATGGCTCTAATTTGATAGTGGTATTGGGGTTGTAGATTTCTAGTCTCCCTTGTGGCTCTAATCTGATAGTGGTAGTGGGGTGGTAGATGTCTAGTCTCCCTTATGGCTCTAATTTGATAGTGGTAGTGGGGTGGTAGATGTCTAGTCTCCCTTATGGCTCTAATCTGATAGTGGTAATGGGGTGGTAGATGTTTAGTCTCCCTTATGTCTCTAATCTGATAGTGGTAATGGGGTGGTAGATGTCTAGTCTCCCTTATGGTTCTAATCTGATTGTGGGTGGTAGATGTCTAGGCTCACTTATGGCTCTAATTTGATAGTGGTAGTGGGTTGGTAGATGTCTAGTCTCCCTTATGGCTCTAATTTGATAGTGGTAGTGTTGTGGTAGATGTCTAGTCTCCCTTGTGGCTCTAATCTGGTAGTGGTATTTGGGTGGTAGATGTCTAGTCTCCCTTGTGGCTCTAATCTGATAGTGGTAGTGGGGTGGTAGATGTCTAGTCTCCATTATGGCTCTAATATGATAGTGGTAGTGGGGTGGTAGATGTCTAGTCTCCCTTATGGCTCTAATCTGGTAGTGGTAGTGGGGTGGTAGATGTCTAGTCTCCCTTATGGCTCTAATCTGATATTGGTAGTGTGGTGGTAGATGTCTAGTCTCCCTTGTGGCTCTAATCTGATAGTGGTAGTGGGGTGGTAGATGTCTAGTCTCCATTATGGCTCTAATTTGATAGTGCTATTGGGGTTGTAGATTTCTAGTCTCCCTTGTGGCTCTAATCTGATAGTGGTAGTGGGGTGGTAGATGTCTAGTCTCCCTTATGGCTCTAATCTGATAGTGGGGTGGTAGATGTCTAGTCTCCCTTATGGCTCTAATCTGATAGTGGTAGTGGGGTGGTAGATGTCTAGTCTCCCTTATGGCTCTAATCTGGTAGTGGTAGTGGGGTGGTAGATGTCTAGTCTCCCTTATGGCTCTAATCTGATAGTGGTAGTGGGTTGGTAGATGTCTAGTCTCCCTTATGGCTCTAATTTGATAGTGGTATTGGGGTGGTAGATGTCTAGTCTCCCTTATGGCTCTAATCTGATAGTGGTAGTGGGGTGGTAGATGTCTAGTCTCCCTTGTGGCTTTAATCTGATAGTGGTAGTCGGGTGGTAGATGTCTAGTCTCCATTATGGCTCTAATCTGATAGTGGTAGTGGGGTGGTAGATGTCTAGTCTCCCTTATGGCTCTAATCTGATAGTGGGGTGGTAGATGTCTAGTCTCCCTTATGGCTATAATCTGGTAGTGGTAGTGGGGTGGTAGATGTCTAGTCTCCCTTATGGCTCTAATCTGATAGTGGTAGTGTGGTGGTAGATGTCTAGTCTCCCTTGTGGCTCTAATCTGATAGTGGTAATGGGGTGGTAGATGTCTAGTCTCCCTTATGGCTCTAATCTGATAGTGGTAATGGGGTGTTGGATGTCTAGTCTCCCTTGTGGCTCTAATCTGATAGTGGTAGTGGGGTGGTAGATGTCTAGTCTCCCTTATGGCTCTAATCTGATAGTGGTAGTGGGGTGGTAGATGTCTAGTCTCCCTTATGGCTCTAATCTGATAGTGGTAGTGGGGTGGTAGATGTCTAGTCTCCCTTATGGCTCTAATCTGATAGTGGTAGTGGGTTGGTAGATGTCTAGTCTCCCTTATGGCTCTAATTTGATAGTGGTATTGGGGTGGTAGATGTCTAGTCTCCCTTATGGCTCTAATCTGATAGTGGTAGTGGGGTGGTAGATGTCTAGTCTCCCTTGTGGCTCTAATCTGATAGTGGTAGTGGGGTGGTAGATGTCTAGTCTCCATTATGGCTCTAATCTGATAGTGGTAGTGGGGTGGTAGATGTCTAGTCTCCCTTATGGCTCTAATCTGATAGTGGGGTGGTGGATGTCTTGTCTCCTTTATGACTCTAATCTGATAGTGGTAATGGGGTGGTAGATGTCTAGTCTCCCTTATGGCTCTAATCTGATAGTGGTAGTGGGGTGGTAGAGGTCTAGTCTCCCTTATGGCTCTAATTTGATAGTGGTAGTGGGGTGGTAGATGTCTAGTCTCCATTATGGCTCTAATCTGATAGTGGTAGTGGGGTGGTAGATGTCTAGTCTCCCGTATGGCTCTAATCTGAAAGTTTTAGTGGGTTGGTAGATGTCTAGTCTCCCTTATGGCTCTAATTTGATAGTGGTAGTGGGGTGGTAGATGTCTAGTCTCCCTTATGGCTCTAATCTGGTAGTGGTAGTGGGGTGGTAGATGTCTAGTCTCCCTTATGGCTCTAATCTGATAGTAGTAGTGGGGTGGTAGATGTCTAGCCTCCCTTATGGCTCTAATTTGATAGTGGTAATGGGGTGGTAGATGTCTAGTCTCCCTTATGGCTCTAATCTGATAGTGGGGTGGTAGATGTCTAGTCTCCCTTATGGCTCTAAACTGAAAGTGGTAGTGGGGTGGTAGATGTCTAGTCTCCCTTATGGCTCTAATCTGGTAGTGGTAGTGGGGTGGTAGATGTCTAGTCTCCCTTATGGCTCTAATCTGATAGTGTAGTGGGTTGGTAGATGTCTAGTCTCCCTTATGGCTCTAATTTGATAGTGGTATTGGGGTTGTAGATTTCTAGTCTCCCTTGTGGCTCTAATCTGATAGTGGTAGTGGGGTGGTAGATGTCTAGTCTCCCTTATGGCTCTAATTTGATAGTGGTAGTGGGGTGGTAGATGTCTAGTCTCCCTTATGGCTCTAATCTGATAGTGGTAATGGGGTGGTAGATGTTTAGTCTCCCTTATGTCTCTAATCTGATAGTGGTAATGGGGTGGTAGATGTCTAGTCTCCCTTATGGTTCTAATCTGATTGTGGGTGGTAGATGTCTAGGCTCACTTATGGCTCTAATTTGATAGTGGTAGTGGGTTGGTAGATGTCTAGTCTCCCTTATGGCTCTAATTTGATAGTGGTAGTGTTGTGGTAGATGTCTAGTCTCCCTTGTGGCTCTAATCTGGTAGTGGTATTTGGGTGGTAGATGTCTAGTCTCCCTTGTGGCTCTAATCTGATAGTGGTAGTGGGGTGGTAGATGTCTAGTCTCCATTATGGCTCTAATATGATAGTGGTAGTGGGGTGGTAGATGTCTAGTCTCCCTTATGGCTCTAATCTGGTAGTGGTAGTGGGGTGGTAGATGTCTAGTCTCCCTTATGGCTCTAATCTGATATTGGTAGTGTGGTGGTAGATGTCTAGTCTCCCTTGTGGCTCTAATCTGATAGTGGTAGTGGGGTGGTAGATGTCTAGTCTCCATTATGGCTCTAATTTGATAGTGCTATTGGGGTTGTAGATTTCTAGTCTCCCTTGTGGCTCTAATCTGATAGTGGTAGTGGGGTGGTAGATGTCTAGTCTCCCTTATGGCTCTAATCTGATAGTGGGGTGGTAGATGTCTAGTCTCCCTTATGGCTCTAATCTGATAGTGGTAGTGGGGTGGTAGATGTCTAGTCTCCCTTATGGCTCTAATCTGGTAGTGGTAGTGGGGTGGTAGATGTCTAGTCTCCCTTATGGCTCTAATCTGATAGTGGTAGTGGGTTGGTAGATGTCTAGTCTCCCTTATGGCTCTAATTTGATAGTGGTATTGGGGTGGTAGATGTCTAGTCTCCCTTATGGCTCTAATCTGATAGTGGTAGTGGGGTGGTAGATGTCTAGTCTCCCTTGTGGCTTTAATCTGATAGTGGTAGTCGGGTGGTAGATGTCTAGTCTCCATTATGGCTCTAATCTGATAGTGGTAGTGGGGTGGTAGATGTCTAGTCTCCCTTATGGCTCTAATCTGATAGTGGGGTGGTAGATGTCTAGTCTCCCTTATGGCTATAATCTGGTAGTGGTAGTGGGGTGGTAGATGTCTAGTCTCCCTTATGGCTCTAATCTGATAGTGGTAGTGTGGTGGTAGATGTCTAGTCTCCCTTGTGGCTCTAATCTGATAGTGGTAATGGGGTGGTAGATGTCTAGTCTCCCTTATGGCTCTAATCTGATAGTGGTAATGGGGTGTTGGATGTCTAGTCTCCCTTGTGGCTCTAATCTGATAGTGGTAGTGGGGTGGTAGATGTCTAGTCTCCCTTATGGCTCTAATCTGATAGTGGTAGTGGGGTGGTAGATGTCTAGTCTCCCTTATGGCTCTAATCTGATAGTGGTAGTGGGGTGGTAGATGTCTAGTCTCCCTTATGGCTCTAATCTGATAGTGGTAGTGGGTTGGTAGATGTCTAGTCTCCCTTATGGCTCTAATTTGATAGTGGTATTGGGGTGGTAGATGTCTAGTCTCCCTTATGGCTCTAATCTGATAGTGGTAGTGGGGTGGTAGATGTCTAGTCTCCCTTGTGGCTCTAATCTGATAGTGGTAGTGGGGTGGTAGATGTCTAGTCTCCATTATGGCTCTAATCTGATAGTGGTAGTGGGGTGGTAGATGTCTAGTCTCCCTTATGGCTCTAATCTGATAGTGGGGTGGTGGATGTCTTGTCTCCTTTATGACTCTAATCTGATAGTGGTAATGGGGTGGTAGATGTCTAGTCTCCCTTATGGCTCTAATCTGATAGTGGTAGTGGGGTGGTAGATGTCTAGTCTCCCTTATGGCTATAATCTGGTAGTGGTAGTGGGGTGGTAGATGTCTAGTCTCCCTTATGGCTCTAATCTGATAGTGGTAGTGTGGTGGTAGATGTCTAGTCTCCCTTGTGGCTCTAATCTGATAGTGGTAATGGGGTGGTAGATGTCTAGTCTCCCTTATGGCTCTAATCTGATAGTGGTAATGGGGTGTTAGATGTCTAGTCTCCCTTGTGGCTCTAATCTGATAGTGGTAGTGGGTTGGTAGATGCCTATCTCCCTTATGGCTCTAATCTGATAGTGGTAGTGGGGTGGTAGATGTCTAGTCTCCATTATGGCTCTAATCTGATAGTGGTAGTGGGGTGGTAGATGTCTAGTCTCCCTTATGGCTCTAATCTGATAGTGGTAGTGGGGTGGTAGATGTCTAGTCTCCATTATGGCTCTAATCTGATAGTGGTAGTGGGGTGGTAGATGTCTAGTCTCCCTTATGGCTCTAATCTGATAGTGGGGTGGTAGATGTCTAGTCTCCTTTATGACTCTAATCTGATAGTGGTAGTGGGGTGGTAGATGTCTAGTCTCCATTATGGCTCTAATCTGATAGTGGTAGTGTGGTGGTAGATGTCTAGTCTCCCTTGTGGCTCTAATCTGATAGTGGTAATGGGGTGGTAGATGTCTAGTCTCCCTTATGGCTCTAATCTGATAGTGGTAATGGGGTGTTAGATGTCTAGTCTCCCTTGTGGCTCTAATCTGATAGTGGTAGTGGGGTGGTAGATGTCTAGTCTCCATTATGGCTCTAATCTGATAGTGGTAGTGGGGTGGTAGATGTCTAGTCTCCCTTATGGCTCTAATCTGATAGTGGGGTGGTAGATGTCTAGTCTCCTTTATGACTCCAATCTGATAGTGGTAGTGGGGTGGTAGATGTCTAGTCTCCATTATGGCTCTAATCTGATAGTGGTAGTGTGGTGGTAGATGTCTAGTCTCCCTTGTGGCTCTAATCTGATAGTCGTAGTGGGGTGGTAGATGTCTAGTCTCCCTTATGGCTCTAATTTGATAGTGGTAGTGGGGTGGTAGATGTCTAGTCTCCCTTATGGCTCTAATCAAATAGTGGTAATGGGGTGGTAGATGTTTAGTCTCCCTTATGTCTCTAATCTGATAGTGGTAATGGGGTGGTAGATGTCTAGTCTCCCTTATGGTTCTAATCTGATTGTGGGTGGTAGATGTCTAGTCTCACTTATGGCTCTAATCTGATAGTGGTAGTGGGTTGGTAGATGTCTAGTCTCCCTAATGGCTCTAATCTGATAGTGGTAATGGGGTGGTAGTTGTCTAGTCTCCCTTATGGCTCTAATTTGATAGTGGTAGTGGGGTGGTAGATGTCTAGTCTCCATTATGGCTCTAATCTGATAGTGGTAGTAGGGTGGTAGATGTCTAGTCTCCCTTATGGCTCTAAATTTATAGTGGTAGTGGGTTGGTAGATGTCTAGTCTCCCTTATGGCTCTAATCTGGTAGTGGTAGTGGGGTGGTAGATGTCTAGTCTCCCTTATGGCTCTAATCTGATAGTGGTAGTGGGTTGGTAGATGCCTATCTCCCTTATGGCTCTAATCTGATAGTGGTAGTGGGGTGGTAGATGTCTAGTCTCCCTTATGGCTCTAATCTGATAGTGGTAGTGGGTTGGTAGATGTCTTGTCTCCTTTATGGCTCTAATCTGATAGTGGTAGTGGGGTGGTAGATGTCTAGTCTCCCTTATGCCTCTAATCTGATAGTGGTAGTGGGTTGGTAGATGCCTATCTCCCTTATGGCTCTAATCTGATAGTGGTAGTGGGGTGGTAGATGTCTAGTCTCCATTATGGCTCTAATCTGATAGTGGTAGTGGGGTGGTAGATGTCTAGTCTCCCTTATGGCTCTAATCTGATAGTGGTAGTGGGGTGGTAGATGTCTAGTCTCCATTATGGCTCTAATCTGATAGTGGTAGTGGGGTGGTAGATGTCTAGTCTCCCTTATGGCTCTAATCTGATAGTGGGGTGGTAGATGTCTAGTCTCCTTTATGACTCTAATCTGATAGTGGTAGTGGGGTGGTAGATGTCTAGTCTCCATTATGGCTCTAATCTGATAGTGGTAGTGTGGTGGTAGATGTCTAGTCTCCCTTGTGGCTCTAATCTGATAGTGGTAATGGGGTGGTAGATGTCTAGTCTCCCTTATGGCTCTAATCTGATAGTGGTAATGGGGTGTTAGATGTCTAGTCTCCCTTGTGGCTCTAATCTGATAGTGGTAGTGGGGTGGTAGATGTCTAGTCTCCATTATGGCTCTAATCTGATAGTGGTAGTGGGGTGGTAGATGTCTAGTCTCCCTTATGGCTCTAATCTGATAGTGGGGTGGTAGATGTCTAGTCTCCTTTATGACTCTAATCTGATAGTGGTAGTGGGGTGGTAGATGTCTAGTCTCCATTATGGCTCTAATCTGATAGTGGTAGTGTGGTGGTAGATGTCTAGTCTCCCTTGTGGCTCTAATCTGATAGTGGTAATGGGGTGGTAGATGTCTAGTCTCCCTTATGGCTCTAATCTGATAGTGGGGTGGTAGATGTCTAGTCTCCTTTATGACTCTAATCTGATAGTGGTAGTGGGGTGGTAGATGTCTAGTCTCCATTATGGCTCTAATCTGATAGTGGTAGTGTGGTGGTAGATGTCTAGTCTCCCTTGTGGCTCTAATCTGATAGTGGTAATGGGGTGGTAGATGTCTAGTCTCCCTTATGGCTCTAATCTGATAGTGGTAATGGGGTGTTAGATGTCTAGTCTCCCTTGTGGCTCTAATCTGATAGTGGTAGTGGGGTGGTAGATGTCTAGTCTCCATTATGGCTCTAATCTGATAGTGGTAGTGGGGTGGTAGATGTCTAGTCTCCCTTATGGCTCTAATCTGATAGTGGGGTGGTAGATGTCTAGTCTCCTTTATGACTCTAATCTGATAGTGGTAGTGGGGTGGTAGATGTCTAGTCTCCATTATGGCTCTAATCTGATAGTGGTAGTGTGGTGGTAGATGTCTAGTCTCCCTTGTGGCTCTAATCTGATAGTCGTAGTGGGGTGGTAGATGTCTAGTCTCCCTTATGGCTCTAATTTGATAGTGGTAGTGGGGTGGTAGATGTCTAGTCTCCCTTATGGCTCTAATCAAATAGTGGTAATGGGGTGGTAGATGTTTAGTCTCCCTTATGTCTCTAATCTGATAGTGGTAATGGGGTGGTAGATGTCTAGTCTCCCTTATGGTTCTAATCTGATTGTGGGTGGTAGTTGTCTAGTCTCCCTTATGGCTCTAATTTGATAGTGGTAGTGGGGTGGTAGATGTCTAGTCTCCATTATGGCTCTAATCTGATAGTGGTAGTAGGGTGGTAGATGTCTAGTCTCCCTTATGGCTCTAAATTTATAGTGGTAGTGGGTTGGTAGATGTCTAGTCTCCCTTATGGCTCTAATCTGGTAGTGGTAGTGGGGTGGTAGATGTCTAGTCTCCCTTATGGCTCTAATCTGATAGTGGTAGTGGGTTGGTAGATGCCTATCTCCCTTATGGCTCTAATCTGATAGTGGTAGTGGGGTGGTAGATGTCTAGTCTCCCTTATGGCTCTAATCTGATAGTGGTAGTGGGTTGGTAGATGTCTTGTCTCCTTTATGGCTCTAATCTGATAGTGGTAGTGGGGTGGTAGATGTCTAGTCTCCCTTATGCCTCTAATCTGATAGTGGTAGTGGGTTGGTAGATGCCTATCTCCCTTATGGCTCTAATCTGATAGTGGTAGTGGGGTGGTAGATGTCTAGTCTCCATTATGGCTCTAATCTGATAGTGGTAGTGGGGTGGTAGATGTCTAGTCTCCCTTATGGCTCTAATCTGATAGTGGTAGTGGGGTGGTAGATGTCTAGTCTCCATTATGGCTCTAATCTGATAGTGGTAGTGGGGTGGTAGATGTCTAGTCTCCCTTATGGCTCTAATCTGATAGTGGGGTGGTAGATGTCTAGTCTCCTTTATGACTCTAATCTGATAGTGGTAGTGGGGTGGTAGATGTCTAGTCTCCATTATGGCTCTAATCTGATAGTGGTAGTGTGGTGGTAGATGTCTAGTCTCCCTTGTGGCTCTAATCTGATAGTGGTAATGGGGTGGTAGATGTCTAGTCTCCCTTATGGCTCTAATCTGATAGTGGTAATGGGGTGTTAGATGTCTAGTCTCCCTTGTGGCTCTAATCTGATAGTGGTAGTGGGGTGGTAGATGTCTAGTCTCCATTATGGCTCTAATCTGATAGTGGTAGTGGGGTGGTAGATGTCTAGTCTCCCTTATGGCTCTAATCTGATAGTGGGGTGGTAGATGTCTAGTCTCCTTTATGACTCTAATCTGATAGTGGTAGTGGGGTGGTAGATGTCTAGTCTCCATTATGGCTCTAATCTGATAGTGGTAGTGTGGTGGTAGATGTCTAGTCTCCCTTGTGGCTCTAATCTGATAGTGGTAATGGGGTGGTAGATGTCTAGTCTCCCTTATGGCTCTAATCTGATAGTGGGGTGGTAGATGTCTAGTCTCCTTTATGACTCTAATCTGATAGTGGTAGTGGGGTGGTAGATGTCTAGTCTCCATTATGGCTCTAATCTGATAGTGGTAGTGTGGTGGTAGATGTCTAGTCTCCCTTGTGGCTCTAATCTGATAGTGGTAATGGGGTGGTAGATGTCTAGTCTCCCTTATGGCTCTAATCTGATAGTGGTAATGGGGTGTTAGATGTCTAGTCTCCCTTGTGGCTCTAATCTGATAGTGGTAGTGGGGTGGTAGATGTCTAGTCTCCATTATGGCTCTAATCTGATAGTGGTAGTGGGGTGGTAGATGTCTAGTCTCCCTTATGGCTCTAATCTGATAGTGGGGTGGTAGATGTCTAGTCTCCTTTATGACTCTAATCTGATAGTGGTAGTGGGGTGGTAGATGTCTAGTCTCCATTATGGCTCTAATCTGATAGTGGTAGTGTGGTGGTAGATGTCTAGTCTCCCTTGTGGCTCTAATCTGATAGTCGTAGTGGGGTGGTAGATGTCTAGTCTCCCTTATGGCTCTAATTTGATAGTGGTAGTGGGGTGGTAGATGTCTAGTCTCCCTTATGGCTCTAATCAAATAGTGGTAATGGGGTGGTAGATGTTTAGTCTCCCTTATGTCTCTAATCTGATAGTGGTAATGGGGTGGTAGATGTCTAGTCTCCCTTATGGTTCTAATCTGATTGTGGGTGGTAGATGTCTAGTCTCACTTATGGCTCTAATCTGATAGTGGTAGTGGGTTGGTAGATGTCTAGTCTCCCTTATGGCTCTAATCTGATAGTGGTAATGGGGTGGTAGTTGTCTAGTCTCCCTTATGGCTCTAATTTGATAGTGGTAGTGGGGTGGTAGATGTCTAGTCTCCATTATGGCTCTAATCTGATAGTGGTAGTAGGGTGGTAGATGTCTAGTCTCCCTTATGGCTCTAAATTTATAGTGGTAGTGGGTTGGTAGATGTCTAGTCTCCCTTATGGCTCTAATCTGGTAGTGGTAGTGGGGTGGTAGATGTCTAGTCTCCCTTATGGCTCTAATCTGATAGTGGTAGTGGGTTGGTAGATGCCTATCTCCCTTATGGCTCTAATCTGATAGTGGTAGTGGGGTGGTAGATGTCTAGTCTCCCTTATGGCTCTAATCTGATAGTGGTAGTGGGTTGGTAGATGTCTTGTCTCCTTTATGGCTCTAATCTGATAGTGGTAGTGGGGTGGTAGATGTCTAGTCTCCCTTATGCCTCTAATCTGATAGTGGTAGTGGGTTGGTAGATGCCTATCTCCCTTATGGCTCTAATCTGATAGTGGTAGTGGGGTGGTAGATGTCTAGTCTCCATTATGGCTCTAATCTGATAGTGGTAGTGGGGTGGTAGATGTCTAGTCTCCCTTATGGCTCTAATCTGATAGTGGGGTGGTAGATGTCTAGTCTCCTTTATGACTCTAATCTGATAGTGGTAGTGGGGTGGTAGATGTCTAGTCTCCATTATGGCTCTAATCTGATAGTGGTAGTGTGGTGGTAGATGTCTAGTCTCCCTTGTGGCTCTAATCTGATAGTGGTAATGGGGTGGTAGATGTCTAGTCTCCCTTATGGCTCTAATCTGATAGTGGTAATGGGGTGTTAGATGTCTAGTCTCCCTTGTGGCTCTAATCTGATAGTGGTAGTGGGGTGGTAGATGTCTAGTCTCCATTATGGCTCTAATCTGATAGTGGTAGTGGGGTGGTAGATGTCTAGTCTCCCTTATGGCTCTAATCTGATAGTGGGGTGGTAGATGTCTAGTCTCCTTTATGACTCTAATCTGATAGTGGTAGTGGGGTGGTAGATGTCTAGTCTCCATTATGGCTCTAATCTGATAGTGGTAGTGTGGTGGTAGATGTCTAGTCTCCCTTGTGGCTCTAATCTGATAGTCGTAGTGGGGTGGTAGATGTCTAGTCTCCCTTATGGCTCTAATTTGATAGTGGTAGTGGGGTGGTAGATGTCTAGTCTCCCTTATGGCTCTAATCAAATAGTGGTAATGGGGTGGTAGATGTTTAGTCTCCCTTATGTCTCTAATCTGATAGTGGTAATGGGGTGGTAGATGTCTAGTCTCCCTTATGGTTCTAATCTGATTGTGGGTGGTAGAGGTCTAGTCTCACTTATGGCTCTAATCTGATAGTGGTAGTGGGTTGGTAGATGTCTAGTCTCCCTTATGGCTCTAATCTGATAGTGGTAATGGGGTGGTAGTTGTCTAGTCTCCCTTATGGCTCTAATTTGATAGTGGTAGTGGGGTGGTAGATGTCTAGTCTCCATTATGGCTCTAATCTGATAGTGGTAGTAGGGTGGTAGATGTCTAGTCTCCCTTATGGCTCTAAATTTATAGTGGTAGTGGGTTGGTAGATGTCTAGTCTCCCTTATGGCTCTAATCTGGTAGTGGTAGTGGGGTGGTAGATGTCTAGTCTCCCTTATGGCTCTAATCTGATAGTGGTAGTGGATTGGTAGATGTCTAGTCTCCCTTATGGCTCTAATTTGATAGTGGTAGTGGGGTGGTAGATGTCTAGCCTCCCTTATGGCTCTAATATAGTAGTGGTAGTGGGGTGGTAGATGTCTAGACTCCCTTATGGCTCTAATCTGATAGTGGTAGTGGGGTGGTAGTTGTCTAGTCTCCCTTATGGCTCTAATTTGATAGTGGTAGTGGGGTGGTAGATGTCTAGTCTCCCTTATGGCTCTAATCTGGTAGTGGTAGTGGGGTGGTAGATGTCTAGACTCCCTTATGGCTCTAATCTGATAGTGGTAGTGTGGTGGTAGATGTCTAGTCTCCCTTGAGGCTCTAATCTGATAGTGGTAGTGGGGTGGTAGATGTCTAGTCTCCATTATGGCTCTAATCTGATAGTGGTAGTGGGGTGGTAGATGTCTAGTCTCCCTTATGGCTCTAATCTGATAGTGGTAGTGGGTTGGTAGATGTCTAGTCTCCCTTATGGCTCTAATTTGATAGTGGTAGTGGGGTGGTAGATGTCTAGTCTCCCTTATGGCTCTAAATTTATAGTGGTAGTGTGGTGGTAGATGTCTAGTCTCCCTTATGGCTCTAATCTGGTAGTGGTAGTGGGGTGGTAGATGTCTAGTCTCCCTTATGGCTCTAATCTGATAGTGGTAGTGGGTTGGTAGATGTCTAGTCTCCCTTATGGCTCTAATTTGATAGTGGTAGTGGGGTGGTAGATGTCTAGCCTCCCTTATGGCTCTAATATAGTAGTGGTAGTGGGGTGGTAGATGTCTAGACTCCCTTATGGCTCTAATCTGATAGTGGTAGTGGGGTGGTAGTTGTCTAGTCTCCCTTATGGCTCTAATTTGATAGTGGTAGTGGGGTGGTAGATGTCTAGTCTCCATTATGGCTCTAATCTGATAGTGGTAGTGGGGTGGTAGATGTCTAGTCTCCCGTATGGCTCTAATCTGAAAGTTTTAGTGGGTTGGTAGATGTGTAGTCTCCCTTATGGCTCTAATTTGATAGTGGTAGTGGGGTGGTAGATGTCTAGTCTCCCTTATGGCTCTAATCTGGTAGTGGTAGTGGGGTGGTAGATGTCTAGTCTCCCTTATGGCTCTAATCTGATAGTGGTAGTGGGGTGATAGGTGTCTAGTCTCCCTTATGGCTCTAGTTTGATAGTAGTAGTGGGGTGGTAGATGTCTAGCCTCCCTTATGGCTCTAATTTGATAGTGGTAATGGGGTGGTAGATGTCTAGTCTCCATTATGGCTCTAATCTGATAGTGGTAGTGGGGTGGTAGATGTCTAGTCTCCCTTATGGCTCTAATCTGATAGTGGGGTGGTGGATGTCTTGTCTCCTTTATGACTCTAATCTGATAGTGGTAATGGGGTGGTAGATGTCTAGTCTCCCTTATGGCTCTAATCTGATAGTGGTAGTGGGGTGGTAGATGTCTAGTCTCCCTTATGGCTATAATCTGGTAGTGGTAGTGGGGTGGTAGATGTCTAGTCTCCCTTATGGCTCTAATCTGATAGTGGTAGTGTGGTGGTAGATGTCTAGTCTCCCTTGTGGCTCTAATCTGATAGTGGTAATGGGGTGGTAGATGTCTAGTCTCCCTTATGGCTCTAATCTGATAGTGGTAATGGGGTGTTAGATGTCTAGTCTCCCTTGTGGCTCTAATCTGATAGTGGTAGTGGGGTGGTAGATGTCTAGTCTCCATTATGGCTCTAATCTGATAGTGGTAGTGGGGTGGTAGATGTCTAGTCTCCCTTATGGCTCTAATCTGATAGTGGTAGTGGGTTGGTAGATGCCTATCTCCCTTATGGCTCTAATCTGATAGTGGTAGTGGGGTGGTAGATGTCTAGTCTCCATTATGGCTCTAATCTGATAGTGGTAGTGGGGTGGTAGATGTCTAGTCTCCCTTATGGCTCTAATCTGATAGTGGTAGTGGGGTGGTAGATGTCTAGTCTCCATTATGGCTCTAATCTGATAGTGGTAGTGGGGTGGTAGATGTCTAGTCTCCCTTATGGCTCTAATCTGATAGTGGGGTGGTAGATGTCTAGTCTCCTTTATGACTCTAATCTGATGGTGGTAGTGGGGTGGTAGATGTCTAGTCTCCATTATGGCTCTAATCTGATAGTGGTAGTGTGGTGGTAGATGTCTAGTCTCCCTTGTGGCTCTAATCTGATAGTCGTAGTGGGGTGGTAGATGTCTAGTCTCCCTTATGGCTCTAATTTGATAGTGGTAGTGGGGTGGTAGATGTCTAGTCTCCCTTATGGCTCTAATCTGATAGTGGGGTGGTGGATGTCTTGTCTCCTTTATGACTCTAATCTGATAGTGGTAATGGGGTGGTAGATGTCTGGTCTCCCTTATGGCTCTAATCTGATAGTGGTAGTGGGGTGGTAGATGTCTAGTCTCCATTATGGCTCTAATCTGATAGTGGTAGTGGGGTGGTAGATGTCTAGTCTCCCTTATGGCTCTAATCTGATAGTGGTAGTGGGTTGGTAGATGCCTATCTCCCTTATGGCTCTAATCTGATAGTGGTAGTGGGGTGGTAGATGTCTAGTCTCCATTATGGCTCTAATCTGATAGTGGTAGTGGGGTGGTAGATGTCTAGTCTCCCTTATGGCTCTAATCTGATAGTGGTAGTGGGGTGGTAGATGTCTAGTCTCCATTATGGCTCTAATCTGATAGTGGTAGTGGGGTGGTAGATGTCTAGTCTCCCTTATGGCTCTAATCTGATAGTGGGGTGGTAGATGTCTAGTCTCCTTTATGACTCTAATCTGATAGTGGTAGTGGGGTGGTAGATGTCTAGTCTCCATTATGGCTCTAATCTGATAGTGGTAGTGTGGTGGTAGATGTCTAGTCTCCCTTGTGGCTCTAATCTGATAGTCGTAGTGGGGTGGTAGATGTCTAGTCTCCCTTATGGCTCTAATTTGATAGTGGTAGTGGGGTGGTAGATGTCTAGTCTCTTTTATGGCTCTAATCAAATAGTGGTAATGGGGTGGTAGATGTTTAGTCTCCCTTATGTCTCTAATCTGAGAGTGGTAATGGGGTGGTAGATGTCTAGTCTCCCTTATGGTTCTAATCTGATTGTGGGTGGTAGATGTCTAGTCTCACTTATGGCTCTAATCTGATAGTGGTAGTGGGGTGGTAGATGTCTAGTCTCCCTTATGGCTCTAATCTGATAGTGGTAGTGTGGTGGTAGATGTCTAGTATCCCTTGTGGCTCTAATCTGATAGTGGTAATGGGGTGGTAGATGTCTAGTCTCCCTTATGGCTCTAATCTGATAGTGGTAATGGGGTGTTAGATGTCTAGTCTCCCTTGTTGCTCTAATCTGATAGTGGTAGTGGGGTGGTAGATGTCTAGTCTCCATTATGGCTCTAATCTGATAGTGGTAGTGGGTTGGTAGATGCCTATCTCCCTTATGGCTCTAATCTGATAGTGGTAGTGGGGTGGTAGATGTCTAGTCTCCATTATGGCTCTAATCTGATAGTGGTAGTGGGGTGGTAGATGTCTAGTCTCCCTTATGGCTCTAATCTGATAGTGGTAGTGGGGTGGTAGATGTCTAGTCTCCATTATGGCTCTAATCTGATAGTGGTAGTGGGGTGGTAGATGTCTAGTCTCCCTTATGGCTCTAATCTGATAGTGGGGTGGTAGATGTCTAGTCTCCTTTATGACTGTAATCTGATAGTGGTAGTGGGGTGGTAGATGTCTAGTCTCCATTATGGCTCTAATCTGATAGTGGTAGTGTGGTGGTAGATGTCTAGTCTCCCTTGTGGCTCTAATCTGATAGTCGTAGTGGGGTGGTAGATGTCTAGTCTCCCTTATGGCTCTAATCTGATAGTGGTAGTGGGGTGGTAGATGTCTAGTCTCCATTATGGCTCTAATCTGATAGTGGTAGTGGGGTGGTAGATGTCTAGTCTCCCTTATGGCTCTAATCTGATAGTGGGGTGGTAGATGTCTAGTCTCCTTTATGACTCTAATCTGATGGTGGTAGTGGGGTGGTAGATGTCTAGTCTCCATTATGGCTCTAATCTGATAGTGGTAGTGTGGTGGTAGATGTCTAGTCTCCCTTGTGGCTCTAATCTGATAGTCGTAGTGGGGTGGTAGATGTCTAGTCTCCCTTATGGCTCTAATTTGATAGTGGTAGTGGGGTGGTAGATGTCTAGTCTCCCTTATGGCTCTAATCTGATAGTGGGGTGGTGGATGTCTTGTCTCCTTTATGACTCTAATCTGATAGTGGTAATGGGGTGGTAGATGTCTGGTCTCCCTTATGGCTCTAATCTGATAGTGGTAGTGGGGTGGTAGATGTCTAGTCTCCATTATGGCTCTAATCTGATAGTGGTAGTGGGGTGGTAGATGTCTAGTCTCCCTTATGGCTCTAATCTGATAGTGGTAGTGGGTTGGTAGATGCCTATCTCCCTTATGGCTCTAATCTGATAGTGGTAGTGGGGTGGTAGATGTCTAGTCTCCATTATGGCTCTAATCTGATAGTGGTAGTGGGGTGGTAGATGTCTAGTCTCCCTTATGGCTCTAATCTGATAGTGGTAGTGGGGTGGTAGATGTCTAGTCTCCATTATGGCTCTAATCTGATAGTGGTAGTGGGGTGGTAGATGTCTAGTCTCCCTTATGGCTCTAATCTGATAGTGGGGTGGTAGATGTCTAGTCTCCTTTATGACTCTAATCTGATAGTGGTAGTGGGGTGGTAGATGTCTAGTCTCCATTATGGCTCTAATCTGATAGTGGTAGTGTGGTGGTAGATGTCTAGTCTCCCTTGTGGCTCTAATCTGATAGTCGTAGTGGGGTGGTAGATGTCTAGTCTCCCTTATGGCTCTAATTTGATAGTGGTAGTGGGGTGGTAGATGTCTAGTCTCTTTTATGGCTCTAATCAAATAGTGGTAATGGGGTGGTAGATGTTTAGTCTCCCTTATGTCTCTAATCTGAGAGTGGTAATGGGGTGGTAGATGTCTAGTCTCCCTTATGGTTCTAATCTGATTGTGGGTGGTAGATGTCTAGTCTCACTTATGGCTCTAATCTGATAGTGGTAGTGGGGTGGTAGATGTCTAGTCTCCCTTATGGCTCTAATCTGATAGTGGTAGTGTGGTGGTAGATGTCTAGTATCCCTTGTGGCTCTAATCTGATAGTGGTAATGGGGTGGTAGATGTCTAGTCTCCCTTATGGCTCTAATCTGATAGTGGTAATGGGGTGTTAGATGTCTAGTCTCCCTTGTTGCTCTAATCTGATAGTGGTAGTGGGGTGGTAGATGTCTAGTCTCCATTATGGCTCTAATCTGATAGTGGTAGTGGGTTGGTAGATGCCTATCTCCCTTATGGCTCTAATCTGATAGTGGTAGTGGGGTGGTAGATGTCTAGTCTCCATTATGGCTCTAATCTGATAGTGGTAGTGGGGTGGTAGATGTCTAGTCTCCCTTATGGCTCTAATCTGATAGTGGTAGTGGGGTGGTAGATGTCTAGTCTCCATTATGGCTCTAATCTGATAGTGGTAGTGGGGTGGTAGATGTCTAGTCTCCCTTATGGCTCTAATCTGATAGTGGGGTGGTAGATGTCTAGTCTCCTTTATGACTGTAATCTGATAGTGGTAGTGGGGTGGTAGATGTCTAGTCTCCATTATGGCTCTAATCTGATAGTGGTAGTGTGGTGGTAGATGTCTAGTCTCCCTTGTGGCTCTAATCTGATAGTCGTAGTGGGGTGGTAGATGTCTAGTCTCCCTTATGGCTCTAATCTGATAGTGGTAATGGGGTGGTAGATGTTTAGTCTCCCTTATGTCTCTAATCTGATAGTGGTAATGGGGTGGTAGATGTCTAGTCTCCCTTATGGTTCTAATCTGATTGTGGGTGGTAGATGTCTAGTCTCCCTTGTGGCTCTAATCTGATAGTGGTAGTGGGGTGGTAGATGTCTAGTCTCCCTTATGGCTCTAATCTGATAGTGGTAGTGGGGTGGTAGATGTCTAGTCTCCCTTATGGCTCTAATCTGATAGTGGTAGTGGGGTGGTAGATGTCTAGTCTCCCTTATGGCTCTAATCTGATAGTGGTAGTGGGTTGGTAGATGTCTAGTCTCCCTTATGGCTCTAATTTGATAGTGGTATTGGGGTGGTAGATGTCTAGACTCCCTTATGGCTCTAATCTGATAGTGGTAGTGGGGTGGTAGATGTCTAGTCTCCCTTGTGGCTCTAATCTGATAGTGGTAGTGGGGTGGTAGATGTCTAGTCTCCATTATGGCTCTAATCTGATAGTGGTAGTGGGGTGGTAGATGTCTAGTCTCCCTTATGGCTCTAATCTGATAGTGGGGTGGTGGATGTCTTGTCTCCTTTATGACTCTAATCTGATAGTGGTAATGGGGTGGTAGATGTCTAGTCTCCCTTATGGCTCTAATCTGATAGTGGTAGTGGGGTGGTAGATGTCTAGTCTCCCTTATGGCTATAATCTGGTAGTGGTAGTGGGGTGGTAGATGTCTAGTCTCCCTTATGGCTCTAATCTGATAGTGGTAGTGTGGTGGTAGATGTCTAGTCTCCCTTGTGGCTCTAATCTGATAGTGGTAATGGGGTGGTAGATGTCTAGTCTCCCTTATGGCTCTAATCTGATAGTGGTAATGGGGTGTTAGATGTCTAGTCTCCCTTGTGGCTCTAATCTGATAGTGGTAGTGGGGTGGTAGATGTCTAGTCTCCATTATGGCTCTAATCTGATAGTGGTAGTGGGGTGGTAGATGTCTAGTCTCCCTTATGGCTCTAATCTGATAGTGGTAGTGGGTTGGTAGATGCCTATCTCCCTTATGGCTCTAATCTGATAGTGGTAGTGGGGTGGTAGATGTCTAGTCTCCATTATGGCTCTAATCTGATAGTGGTAGTGGGGTGGTAGATGTCTAGTCTCCCTTATGGCTCTAATCTGATAGTGGTAGTGGGGTGGTAGATGTCTAGTCTCCATTATGGCTCTAATCTGATAGTGGTAGTGGGGTGGTAGATGTCTAGTCTCCCTTATGGCTCTAATCTGATAGTGGGGTGGTAGATGTCTAGTCTCCTTTATGACTCTAATCTGATAGTGGTAGTGGGGTGGTAGATGTCTAGTCTCCATTATGGCTCTAATCTGATAGTGGTAGTGTGGTGGTAGATGTCTAGTCTCCCTTGTGGCTCTAATCTGATAGTCGTAGTGGGGTGGTAGATGTCTAGTCTCCCTTATGGCTCTAATCTGATAGTGGTAATGGGGTGGTAGATGTTTAGTCTCCCTTATGTCTCTAATCTGATAGTGGTAATGGGGTGGTAGATGTCTAGTCTCCCTTATGGTTCTAATCTGATTGTGGGTGGTAGATGTCTAGTCTCACTTATGGCTCTAATCTGATAGTGGTAGTGGGTTGGTAGATGTCTAGTCTCCCTTATGGCTATAATTTGATAGTGGTAGTGTTGTGGTAGATGTCTAGTCTCCCTTGTGGCTCTAATCTGGTAGTGGTATTTGGGTGGTAGATGTCTAGTCTCCCTTGTGGCTCTAATCTGATAGTGGTAGTGGGGTGGTAGATGTCTAGTCTCCATTATGGCTCTAATATGATATTGGTAGTGGGGTGGTAGATGTCTATTCTCCCTTATGGCTCTAATCTGGTAGTGGTAGTGGGGTGGTAGATGTCTAGTCTCCCTTATGGCTCTAATCTGATAGTGGTAGTGTGGTGGTAGATGTCTAGTCTCCCTTGTGGCTCTAATCTGATAGTGGTAGTGGGGTGGTAGATGTCTAGTCTCCATTATGGCTCTAATTTGATAGTGCTATTGGGGTTGTAGATTTCTAGTCTCCCTTGTGGCTCTAATCTGATAGTGGTAGTGGGGTGGTAGATGTCTAGTCTCCCTTATGGCTCTAATCTGATAGTGGGGTGGTAGATGTCTAGTCTCCGTTGTGGCTCTAATCTGATAATGGTAATGGGGTGGTAGATGTCTAGTCTCCCTTATGGCTCTAATCTGATAGTGGTAGTGGGGTGGTAGATGTCTAGTCTCCCTTATGGCTCTAATCTGATAGTGGTAGTGGGGTGGTAGATGTCTAGTCTCCCTTATGGCTATGATCTGGTAGTGGTAGTGGGGTGGTAAATGTCTAGTCTCCCTTGTGGCTCTAATCTGATAGTGGTAGTGGGGTGGTAGATGTCTAGTCTCCATTATGGCTCTAATCTGATAGTATTAGTGGGGTGGTAGATGTCTAGTCTCCCTTATGGCTCTAATCTGATAGTGGGGTGGTGGATGTCTTGTCTCCTTTATGGCTCTAATCTGATAGTGGTAATGGGGTGGTAGATGTCTAGTCTCCCTTATGGCTCTAATCTGATAGTGGTAGTGGGGTGGTAGATGTCTAGTCTCCCTTGTGGCTCTAATCTGATAGTGGTAATGGGGTGGTAGATGTCTAGTCTCCCTTATGGCTCTAATCTGATAGTGGTAATGGGGTGTTAGATGTCTAGTCTCCCTTGTGGCTCTAATCTGATAGTGGTAGTGGGGTGGTAGATGTCTAGTCTCCATTATGGCTCTAATCTGATAGTGGTAGTGGGGTGGTAGATGTCTAGTCTCCATTATGACTCTAATCTGATAGTGGTAGTGGGGTGGTAGATGTCTAGACTCCCTTATGGCTCTAATCTGGTAGTGGTAGTGGGGTGGTAGATGTCTAGTCTCCCTTATGGCTCTAATCTGATAGTGGTAGTGGGGTGGTAGATGTCTAGGCTCCCTTGTGGCTCTAATCTGATAGTGGTAGTGGGGTGGTAGATGTCTAGTCTCCATTATGGCTCTAATCTGATAGTGGTAGTGGGGTGGTAGATGTCTAGTCTCCCTTATGGCTCTAATCTGATAGTGGGGTGGTAGATGTCTAGTCTCCTTTATGACTCTAATCTGATAGTGGTAGTGGGGTGGTAGATGTCTAGTCTCCATTATGGCTCTAATCTGATAGTGGTAGTGTGGTGGTAGATGTCTAGTCTCCCTTGTGGCTCTAATCTGATAGTGGTAGTGGGGTGGTAGATGTCTAGTCTCCATTATGGCTCTAATCTGATAGTGGTAGTGGGGTGGTAGATGTCTAGTCTCCCTTATGGCTCTAATTTGATAGTGTTAGTGGGGTGGTAGATGTCTAGCCTCCCTTATGGCTCTAATTTGATAGTGGTAATGGGGTGGTAGATGTCTAGTCTCCCTTATGGCTCTAATCTGATAGTGGGGTGGTAGATGTCTAGTCTCCCTTATGGCTCTAATCTGATAGTGGTAGTGGGGTGGTAGATGTCTAGTCTCCCTTATGGCTCTAATCTGATAGTGGTAGTGGGGTGGTAGATGTCTAGTCTCCCTTGTGAATCTAATCTGATAATGGTAGTGGGGTGGTAGATGTCTATTCTCCATTATGGCTCTAATCTGATAGTGGTAGTGGGGTGGTAGATGTCTAGTCTCCCGTATGGCTCTAATCTGATAGTGTGGTGGGGTGGTAGATGTCTAGTCTCCATTATGGCTCTAATCTGATAGTGGGGTGGTATATGTCTAGTCTCCATTATGGCTCTAATCTGATAGTGGTAGTGGGGTGGTAGATGTCTAGTCTCCCTTATGGCTATAATCTGGTAGTGGTAGTGGGGTGGTAGATGTCTAGTCTCCCTTATGGCTCTAATCTGATAGTGGTAGTGTGGTGGTAGATGTCTAGTCTCCCTTGTGGCTCTAATCTGATAGTGGTAATGGGGTGGTAGATGTCTAGTCTCCCTTATGGCTCTAATCTGATAGTGGTAATGGGGTGTTGGATGTCTAGTCTCCCTTGTGGCTCTAATCTGATAGTGGTAGTGGGGTGGTAGATGTCTAGTCTCCCTTATGGCTCTAATCCGGTAGTGGTAGTGGGTTGGTAGATGTCTAGTCTCCCTTATGGCTCTAATTTGATAGTGGTATTGGGGTGGTAGATGTCTAGTCTCCCTTATGGCTCTAATCTGATAGTGGTTGTGGGGTGGTAGATGTCTAGTCTCCATTATGGCTCTAATCTGATAGTGGTAGTGGGGTGGTAGATGTCTAGTCTCCCTTATGGCTCTAATCTGATAGTGGGGTGGTGGATGTCTTGTCTCCTTTATGACTCTAATCTGATAGTGGTAATGGGGTGGTAGATGTCTAGTCTCCCTTATGGCTCTAATCTGATAGTGGTAGTGGGGTGGTAGATGTCTAGTCTCCCTTATGGCTCTAATCTGATAGTGGTAGTGGGGTGGTAGATGTCTAGTCTCCATTATGGCTCTAATCTGATAGTGGTAGTGGGGTGGTAGATGTCTAGTCTCCCTTATGGCTCTAATCTGATAGTGGGGTGGTAGATGTCTAGTCTCCTTTATGACTCTAATCTGATAGTGGTAGTGGGGTGGTAGATGTCTAGTCTCCATTATGGCTCTAATCTGATAGTGGTAGTGTGGTGGTAGATGTCTAGTCTCCCTTGTGGCTCTAATCTGATAGTCGTAGTGGGGTGGTAGATGTCTAGTCTCCCTTATGGCTCTAATTTTATAGTGGTAGTGGGGTGGTAGATGTCTAGTCTCCCTTATGGCTCTAATCTGATAGTGGTAGTGGGGTGGTAGATGTCTAGTCTCCCTTATGGCTCTAATCTGATAGTGGTAGTGGGGTGGTAGATGTCTAGTCTCCCTTATGGCTATAATCTGGTAGTGGTAGTGGGGTGGTAAATGTCTAGTCTCCCTTGTGGCTCTAATCTGATAGTGGTAGTGGGGTGGTAGATGTCTAGTCTCCATTATGGCTCTAATCTGATAGTATTAGTGGGGTGGTAGATGTCTAGTCTCCCTTATGGCTCTAATCTGATAGTGGGGTGGTGGATGTCTTGTCTCCTTTATGGCTCTAATCTGATAGTGGTAATGGGGTGGTAGATGTCTAGTCTCCCTTATGGCTCTAATCTGATAGTGGTAGTGGGGTGGTAGATGTCTAGTCTCCCTTGTGGCTCTAATCTGATAGTGGTAATGGGGTGGTAGATGTCTAGTCTCCCTTATGGCTCTAATCTGATAGTGGTAATGGGGTGTTAGATGTCTAGTCTCCCTTGTGGCTCTAATCTGATAGTGGTAGTGGGGTGGTAGATGTCTAGTCTCCATTATGGCTCTAATCTGATAGTGGTAGTGGGGTGGTAGATGTCTAGTCTCCATTATGACTCTAATCTGATAGTGGTAGTGGGGTGGTAGATGTCTAGACTCCCTTATGGCTCTAATCTGGTAGTGGTAGTGGGGTGGTAGATGTCTAGTCTCCCTTATGGCTCTAATCTGATAGTGGTAGTGGGGTGGTAGATGTCTAGGCTCCCTTGTGGCTCTAATCTGATAGTGGTAGTGGGGTGGTAGATGTCTAGTCTCCATTATGGCTCTAATCTGATAGTGGTAGTGGGGTGGTAGATGTCTAGTCTCCCTTATGGCTCTAATCTGATAGTGGGGTGGTAGATGTCTAGTCTCCTTTATGACTCTAATCTGATAGTGGTAGTGGGGTGGTAGATGTCTAGTCTCCATTATGGCTCTAATCTGATAGTGGTAGTGTGGTGGTAGATGTCTAGTCTCCCTTGTGGCTCTAATCTGATAGTGGTAGTGGGGTGGTAGATGTCTAGTCTCCATTATGGCTCTAATCTGATAGTGGTAGTGGGGTGGTAGATGTCTAGTCTCCCTTATGGCTCTAATTTGATAGTGTTAGTGGGGTGGTAGATGTCTAGCCTCCCTTATGGCTCTAATTTGATAGTGGTAATGGGGTGGTAGATGTCTAGTCTCCCTTATGGCTCTAATCTGATAGTGGGGTGGTAGATGTCTAGTCTCCCTTATGGCTCTAATCTGATAGTGGTAGTGGGGTGGTAGATGTCTAGTCTCCCTTATGGCTCTAATCTGATAGTGGTAGTGGGGTGGTAGATGTCTAGTCTCCCTTGTGAATCTAATCTGATAATGGTAGTGGGGTGGTAGATGTCTATTCTCCATTATGGCTCTAATCTGATAGTGGTAGTGGGGTGGTAGATGTCTAGTCTCCCGTATGGCTCTAATCTGATAGTGTGGTGGGGTGGTAGATGTCTAGTCTCCATTATGGCTCTAATCTGATAGTGGGGTGGTATATGTCTAGTCTCCATTATGGCTCTAATCTGATAGTGGTAGTGGGGTGGTAGATGTCTAGTCTCCCTTATGGCTATAATCTGGTAGTGGTAGTGGGGTGGTAGATGTCTAGTCTCCCTTATGGCTCTAATCTGATAGTGGTAGTGTGGTGGTAGATGTCTAGTCTCCCTTGTGGCTCTAATCTGATAGTGGTAATGGGGTGGTAGATGTCTAGTCTCCCTTATGGCTCTAATCTGATAGTGGTAATGGGGTGTTGGATGTCTAGTCTCCCTTGTGGCTCTAATCTGATAGTGGTAGTGGGGTGGTAGATGTCTAGTCTCCCTTATGGCTCTAATCCGGTAGTGGTAGTGGGTTGGTAGATGTCTAGTCTCCCTTATGGCTCTAATTTGATAGTGGTATTGGGGTGGTAGATGTCTAGTCTCCCTTATGGCTCTAATCTGATAGTGGTTGTGGGGTGGTAGATGTCTAGTCTCCATTATGGCTCTAATCTGATAGTGGTAGTGGGGTGGTAGATGTCTAGTCTCCCTTATGGCTCTAATCTGATAGTGGGGTGGTGGATGTCTTGTCTCCTTTATGACTCTAATCTGATAGTGGTAATGGGGTGGTAGATGTCTAGTCTCCCTTATGGCTCTAATCTGATAGTGGTAGTGGGGTGGTAGATGTCTAGTCTCCCTTATGGCTCTAATCTGATAGTGGTAGTGGGGTGGTAGATGTCTAGTCTCCATTATGGCTCTAATCTGATAGTGGTAGTGGGGTGGTAGATGTCTAGTCTCCCTTATGGCTCTAATCTGATAGTGGGGTGGTAGATGTCTAGTCTCCTTTATGACTCTAATCTGATAGTGGTAGTGGGGTGGTAGATGTCTAGTCTCCATTATGGCTCTAATCTGATAGTGGTAGTGTGGTGGTAGATGTCTAGTCTCCCTTGTGGCTCTAATCTGATAGTCGTAGTGGGGTGGTAGATGTCTAGTCTCCCTTATGGCTCTAATTTTATAGTGGTAGTGGGGTGGTAGATGTCTAGTCTCCCTTATGGCTCTAATCTGATAGTGGTAATGGGGTGGTAGATGTTTAGTCTCCCTTATGTCTCTAATCTGATAGTGGTAATGGGGTGGTAGATGTCTAGTCTCCCTTATGGTTCTAATCTGATTGTGGGTGGTAGATGTCTAGTCTCACTTATGGCTCTAATCTGATAGTGGTAGTGGGTTGGTAGATGTCTAGTCTCCCTTATGGCTATAATTTGATAGTGGTAGTGTTGTGGTAGATGTCTAGTCTCCCTTGTGGCTCTAATCTGGTAGTGGTATTTGGGTGGTAGATGTCTAGTCTCCCTTGTGGCTCTAATCTGATAGTGGTAGTGGGGTGGTAGATGTCTAGTCTCCATTATGGCTCTAATATGATATTGGTAGTGGGGTGGTAGATGTCTAGTCTCCCTTATGGCTCTAATCTGGTAGTGGTAGTGGGGTGGTAGATGTCTAGTCTCCCTTATGGCTCTAATCTGATAGTGGTAGTGTGGTGGTAGATGTCTAGTCTCCCTTGTGGCTCTAATCTGATAGTGGTTGTGGGGTGGTAGATGTCTAGTCTCCATTATGGCTCTAATCTGATAGTGGTAGTGGGGTGGTAGATGTCTAGTCTCCCTTATGGCTCTAATCTGATAGTGGGGTGGTGGATGTCTTGTCTCCTTTATGACTCTAATCTGATAGTGGTAATGGGGTGGTAGATGTCTAGTCTCCCTTATGGCTCTAATCTGATAGTGGTAGTGGGGTGGTAGATGTCTAGTCTCCCTTATGGCTATAATCTGGTAGTGGTAGTGGGGTGGTAGATGTCTAGTCTCCCTTATGGCTCTAATCTGATAGTGGTAGTGTGGTGGTAGATGTCTAGTCTCCCTTGTGGCTCTAATCTGATAGTGGTAATGGGGTGGTAGATGTCTAGTCTCCCTTATGGCTCTAATCTGATAGTGGTAATGGGGTGTTAGATGTCTAGTCTCCCTTGTGGCTCTAATCTGATAGTGGTAGTGGGGTGGTAGATGTCTAGTCTCCATTATGGCTCTAATCTGATAGTGGTAGTGGGGTGGTAGATGTCTAGTCTCCCTTATGGCTCTAATCTGATAGTGGTAGTGGGTTGGTAGATGCCTATCTCCCTTATGGCTCTAATCTGATAGTGGTAGTGGGGTGGTAGATGTCTAGTCTCCAATATGGCTCTAATCTGATAGTGGTAGTGGGGTGGTAGATGTCTAGTCTCCCTTATGGCTCTAATCTGATAGTGGTAGTGGGGTGGTAGATGTCTAGTCTCCATTATGGCTCTAATCTGATAGTGGTAGTGGGGTGGTAGATGTCTAGTCTCCCTTATGGCTCTAATCTGATAGTGGTAGTGGGGTGGTAGATGTCTAGTCTCCATTATGGCTCTAATCTGATAGTGGTAGTGTGGTGGTAGATGTCTAGTCTCCCTTGTGGCTCTAATCTGATAGTCGTAGTGGGGTGGTAGATGTCTAGTCTCCCTTATGGCTCTAATTTGATAGTGGTAGTGGGGTGGTAGATGTCTAGTCTCCCTTATGGCTCTAATCTGATAGTGGTAATGGGGTGGTAGATGTTTAGTCTCCCTTATGTCTCTAATCTGATAGTGGTAATGGGGTGGTAGATGTCTAGTCTCCCTTATGGTTCTAATCTGATTGTGGGTGGTAGATGTCTAGTCTCACTTATGGCTCTAATCTGATAGTGGTAGTGGGTTGGTAGATGTCTAGTCTCCCTTATGGCTATAATTTGATAGTGGTAGTGTTGTGGTAGATGTCTAGTCTCCCTTGTGGCTCTAATCTGGTAGTGGTATTTGGGTGGTAGATGTCTAGTCTCCCTTGTGGCTCTAATCTGATATTGGTAGTGGGGTGGTAGATGTCTAGTCTCCATTATGGCTCTAATATGATATTGGTAGTGGGGTGGTAGATGTCTAGTCTCCCTTATGGCTCTAATCTGGTAGTGGTAGTGGGGTGGTAGATGTCTAGTCTCCCTTATGGCTCTAATCTGATAGTGGTAGTGTGGTGGTAGATGTCTAGTCTCCCTTGTGGCTCTAATCTGATAGTGGTAGTGGGGTGGTAGATGTCTAGTCTCCCTTATGGTTCTAATCTGATTGTGGGTGGTAGATGTCTAGTCTCACTTATGGCTCTAATCTGATAGTGGTAGTGGGGTGGTAGATGTCTAGTCTCCCTTATGGCTCTAATCTGATAGTGGTAGTGTGGTGGTAGATGTCTAGTATCCCTTGTGGCTCTAATCTGATAGTGGTAATGGGGTGGTAGATGTCTAGTCTCCCTTATGGCTCTAATCTGATAGTGGTAATGGGGTGTTAGATGTCTAGTCTCCCTTGTGGCTCTAATCTGATAGTGGTAGTGGGGTGGTAGATGTCTAGTCTCCATTATGGCTCTAATCTGATAGTGGTAGTGGGTTGGTAGATGCCTATCTCCCTTATGGCTCTAATCTGATAGTGGTAGTGGGGTGGTAGATGTCTAGTCTCCATTATGGCTCTAATCTGATAGTGGTAGTGGGGTGGTAGATGTCTAGTCTCCCTTATGGCTCTAATCTGATAGTGGTAGTGGGGTGGTAGATGTCTAGTCTCCATTATGGCTCTAATCTGATAGTGGTAGTGGGGTGGTAGATGTCTAGTCTCCCTTATGGCTCTAATCTGATAGTGGGGTGGTAGATGTCTAGTCTCCTTTATGACTGTAATCTGATAGTGGTAGTGGGGTGGTAGATGTCTAGTCTCCATTATGGCTCTAATCTGATAGTGGTAGTGTGGTGGTAGATGTCTAGTCTCCCTTGTGGCTCTAATCTGATAGTCGTAGTGGGGTGGTAGATGTCTAGTCTCCCTTATGGCTCTAATCTGATAGTGGTAATGGGGTGGTAGATGTTTAGTCTCCCTTATGTCTCTAATCTGATAGTGGTAATGGGGTGGTAGATGTCTAGTCTCCCTTATGGTTCTAATCTGATTGTGGGTGGTAGATGTCTAGTCTCCCTTGTGGCTCTAATCTGATAGTGGTAGTGGGGTGGTAGATGTCTAGTCTCCCTTATGGCTCTAATCTGATAGTGGTAGTGGGGTGGTAGATGTCTAGTCTCCCTTATGGCTCTAATCTGATAGTGGTAGTGGGGTGGTAGATGTCTAGTCTCCCTTATGGCTCTAATCTGATAGTGGTAGTGGGTTGGTAGATGTCTAGTCTCCCTTATGGCTCTAATTTGATAGTGGTATTGGGGTGGTAGATGTCTAGACTCCCTTATGGCTCTAATCTGATAGTGGTAGTGGGGTGGTAGATGTCTAGTCTCCCTTGTGGCTCTAATCTGATAGTGGTAGTGGGGTGGTAGATGTCTAGTCTCCATTATGGCTCTAATCTGATAGTGGTAGTGGGGTGGTAGATGTCTAGTCTCCCTTATGGCTCTAATCTGATAGTGGGGTGGTGGATGTCTTGTCTCCTTTATGACTCTAATCTGATAGTGGTAATGGGGTGGTAGATGTCTAGTCTCCCTTATGGCTCTAATCTGATAGTGGTAGTGGGGTGGTAGATGTCTAGTCTCCCTTATGGCTATAATCTGGTAGTGGTAGTGGGGTGGTAGATGTCTAGTCTCCCTTATGGCTCTAATCTGATAGTGGTAGTGTGGTGGTAGATGTCTAGTCTCCCTTGTGGCTCTAATCTGATAGTGGTAATGGGGTGGTAGATGTCTAGTCTCCCTTATGGCTCTAATCTGATAGTGGTAATGGGGTGTTAGATGTCTAGTCTCCCTTGTGGCTCTAATCTGATAGTGGTAGTGGGGTGGTAGATGTCTAGTCTCCATTATGGCTCTAATCTGATAGTGGTAGTGGGGTGGTAGATGTCTAGTCTCCCTTATGGCTCTAATCTGATAGTGGTAGTGGGTTGGTAGATGCCTATCTCCCTTATGGCTCTAATCTGATAGTGGTAGTGGGGTGGTAGATGTCTAGTCTCCATTATGGCTCTAATCTGATAGTGGTAGTGGGGTGGTAGATGTCTAGTCTCCCTTATGGCTCTAATCTGATAGTGGTAGTGGGGTGGTAGATGTCTAGTCTCCATTATGGCTCTAATCTGATAGTGGTAGTGGGGTGGTAGATGTCTAGTCTCCCTTATGGCTCTAATCTGATAGTGGGGTGGTAGATGTCTAGTCTCCTTTATGACTCTAATCTGATAGTGGTAGTGGGGTGGTAGATGTCTAGTCTCCATTATGGCTCTAATCTGATAGTGGTAGTGTGGTGGTAGATGTCTAGTCTCCCTTGTGGCTCTAATCTGATAGTCGTAGTGGGGTGGTAGATGTCTAGTCTCCCTTATGGCTCTAATCTGATAGTGGTAATGGGGTGGTAGATGTTTAGTCTCCCTTATGTCTCTAATCTGATAGTGGTAATGGGGTGGTAGATGTCTAGTCTCCCTTATGGTTCTAATCTGATTGTGGGTGGTAGATGTCTAGTCTCACTTATGGCTCTAATCTGATAGTGGTAGTGGGTTGGTAGATGTCTAGTCTCCCTTATGGCTATAATTTGATAGTGGTAGTGTTGTGGTAGATGTCTAGTCTCCCTTGTGGCTCTAATCTGGTAGTGGTATTTGGGTGGTAGATGTCTAGTCTCCCTTGTGGCTCTAATCTGATAGTGGTAGTGGGGTGGTAGATGTCTAGTCTCCATTATGGCTCTAATATGATATTGGTAGTGGGGTGGTAGATGTCTATTCTCCCTTATGGCTCTAATCTGGTAGTGGTAGTGGGGTGGTAGATGTCTAGTCTCCCTTATGGCTCTAATCTGATAGTGGTAGTGTGGTGGTAGATGTCTAGTCTCCCTTGTGGCTCTAATCTGATAGTGGTAGTGGGGTGGTAGATGTCTAGTCTCCATTATGGCTCTAATTTGATAGTGCTATTGGGGTTGTAGATTTCTAGTCTCCCTTGTGGCTCTAATCTGATAGTGGTAGTGGGGTGGTAGATGTCTAGTCTCCCTTATGGCTCTAATCTGATAGTGGGGTGGTAGATGTCTAGTCTCCGTTGTGGCTCTAATCTGATAATGGTAATGGGGTGGTAGATGTCTAGGCTCCCTTATGGCTCTAATCTGATAGTGGTAGTGGGGTGGTAGATGTCTAGTCTCCCTTATGGCTCTAATCTGATAGTGGTAGTGGGGTGGTAGATGTCTAGTCTCCCTTATGGCTATAATCTGGTAGTGGTAGTGGGGTGGTAAATGTCTAGTCTCCCTTGTGGCTCTAATCTGATAGTGGTAGTGGGGTGGTAGATGTCTAGTCTCCATTATGGCTCTAATCTGATAGTATTAGTGGGGTGGTAGATGTCTAGTCTCCCTTATGGCTCTAATCTGATAGTGGGGTGGTGGATGTCTTGTCTCCTTTATGGCTCTAATCTGATAGTGGTAATGGGGTGGTAGATGTCTAGTCTCCCTTATGGCTCTAATCTGATAGTGGTAGTGGGGTGGTAGATGTCTAGTCTCCCTTGTGGCTCTAATCTGATAGTGGTAATGGGGTGGTAGATGTCTAGTCTCCCTTATGGCTCTAATCTGATAGTGGTAATGGGGTGTTAGATGTCTAGTCTCCCTTGTGGCTCTAATCTGATAGTGGTAGTGGGGTGGTAGATGTCTAGTCTCCATTATGGCTCTAATCTGATAGTGGTAGTGGGGTGGTAGATGTCTAGTCTCCATTATGACTCTAATCTGATAGTGGTAGTGGGGTGGTAGATGTCTAGACTCCCTTATGGCTCTAATCTGGTAGTGGTAGTGGGGTGGTAGATGTCTAGTCTCCCTTATGGCTCCAATCTGATAGTGGTAGTGGGGTGGTAGATGTCTAGGCTCCCTTGTGGCTCTAATCTGATAGTGGTAGTGGGGTGGTAGATGTCTAGTCTCCATAATGGCTCTAATCTGATAGTGGTAGTGGGGTGGTAGATGTCTAGTCTCCCTTATGGCTCTAATCTGATAGTGGGGTGGTAGATGTCTAGTCTCCTTTATGACTCTAATCTGATAGTGGTAGTGGGGTGGTAGATGTCTAGTCTCCATTATGGCTCTAATCTGATAGTGGTAGTGTGGTGGTAGATGTCTAGTCTCCCTTGTGGCTCTAATCTGATAGTGGTAGTGGGGTGGTAGATGTCTAGTCTCCATTATGGCTCTAATCTGATAGTGGTAGTGGGGTGGTAGATGTCTAGTCTCCCTTATGGCTCTAATTTGATAGTGTTAGTGGGGTGGTAGATGTCTAGCCTCCCTTATGGCTCTAATTTGATAGTGGTAATGGGGTGGTAGATGTCTAGTCTCCCTTATGGCTCTAATCTGATAGTGGGGTGGTAGATGTCTAGTTTCCCTTATGGCTCTAATCTGATAGTGGTAGTGGGGTGGTAGATGTCTAGTCTCCCTTATGGCTCTAATCTGATAGTGGTAGTGGGGTGGTAGATGTCTAGTCTCCCTTGTGAATCTAATCTGATAATGGTAGTGGGGTGGTAGATGTCTATTCTCCATTATGGCTCTAATCTGATAGTGGTAGTGGGGTGGTAGATGTCTAGTCTCCCGTATGGCTCTAATCTGATAGTGTGGTGGGGTGGTAGATGTCTAGTCTCCATTATGGCTCTAATCTGATAGTGGGGTGGTATATGTCTAGTCTCCATTATGGCTCTAATCTGATAGTGGTAGTGGGGTGGTAGATGTCTAGTCTCCCTTATGGCTATAATCTGGTAGTGGTAGTGGGGTGGTAGATGTCTAGTCTCCCTTATGGCTCTAATCTGATAGTGGTAGTGTGGTGGTAGATGTCTAGTCTCCCTTGTGGCTCTAATCTGATAGTGGTAATGGGGTGGTAGATGTCTAGTCTCCCTTATGGCTCTAATCTGATAGTGGTAATGGGGTGTTGGATGTCTAGTCTCCCTTGTGGCTCTAATCTGATAGTGGTAGTGGGGTGGTAGATGTCTAGTCTCCCTTATGGCTCTAATCCGGTAGTGGTAGTGGGTTGGTAGATGTCTAGTCTCCCTTATGGCTCTAATTTGATAGTGGTATTGGGGTGGTAGATGTCTAGTCTCCCTTATGGCTCTAATCTGATAGTGGTTGTGGGGTGGTAGATGTCTAGTCTCCATTATGGCTCTAATCTGATAGTGGTAGTGGGGTGGTAGATGTCTAGTCTCCCTTATGGCTCTAATCTGATAGTGGGGTGGTGGATGTCTTGTCTCCTTTATGACTCTAATCTGATAGTGGTAATGGGGTGGTAGATGTCTAGTCTCCTTTATGACTCTAATCTGATAGTGGTAATGGGGTGGTAGATGTCTAGTCTCCCTTATGGCTCTAATCTGATAGTGGTAGTGGGGTGGTAGATGTCTAGTCTCCCTTATGGCTATAATCTGGTAGTGGTAGTGGGGTGGTAGATGTCTAGTCTCCCTTATGGCTCTAATCTGGTAGTGGTAGTGTGGTGGTAGATGTCTAGTCTCCCTTGTGGCTCTAATCTGATAGTGGTAATGGGGTGGTAGATGTCTAGTCTCCCTTATGGCTCTAATCTGATAGTGGTAATGGAGTGTTAGATGTCTAGTCTCCCTTGTGGCTCTAATCTGATAGTGGTAGTGGGGTGGTAGATGTCTAGTCTCCATTATGGCTCTAATCTGATAGTGGTAGTGGGGTGGTAGATGTCTAGTCTCCCTTATGGCTCTAATCTGATAGTGGTAGTGGGTTGGTAGATGCCTATCTCCCTTATGGCTCTAATCTGATAGTGGTAGTGGGGTGGTAGATGTCTAGTCTCCATTATGGCTCTAATCTGATAGTGGTAGTGGGGTGGTAGATGTCTAGTCTCCCTTATGGCTCTAATCTGATAGTGGTAGTGGGGTGGTAGATGTCTAGTCTCCATTATGGCTCTAATCTGATAGTGGTAGTGGGGTGGTAGATGTCTAGTCTCCCTTATGGCTCTAATCTGATAGTGGGGTGGTAGATGTCTAGTCTCCTTTATGACTCTAATCTGATAGTGCTAGTGGGGTGGTAGATGTCTAGTCTCCATTATGGCTCTAATCTGATAGTGGTAGTGTGGTGGTAGATGTCTAGTCTCCCTTGTGGCTCTAATCTGATAGTCGTAGTGGGGTGGTAGATGTCTAGTCTCCCTTATGGCTCTAATTTGATAGTGGTAGTGGGGTGGTAGATGTCTAGTCTCCCTTATGGCTCTAATCTGATAGTGGTAATGGGGTGGTAGATGTTTAGTCTCCCTTATGTCTCTAATCTGATAGTGGTAATGGGGTGGTAGATGTCTAGTCTCCCTTATGGTTCTAATCTGATTGTGGGTGGTAGATGTCTAGTCTCACTTATGGCTCTAATCTGATAGTGGTAGTGGGTTGGTAGATGTCTAGTCTCCCTTATGGCTATAATTTGATAGTGGTAGTGTTGTGGTAGATGTCTAGTCTCCCTTGTGGCTCTAATCTGGTAGTGGTATTTGGGTGGTAGATGTCTAGTCTCCCTTGTGGCTCTAATCTGATAGTGGTAGTGGGGTGGTAGATGTCTAGTCTCCATTATGGCTCTAATATGATATTGGTAGTGGGGTGGTAGATGTCTAGTCTCCCTTATGGCTCTAATCTGGTAGTGGTAGTGGGGTGGTAGATGTCTAGTCTCCCTTATGGCTCTAATCTGATAGTGGTAGTGTGGTGGTAGATGTCTAGTCTCCCTTGTGGCTCTAATCTGATAGTGGTTGTGGGGTGGTAGATGTCTAGTCTCCATTATGGCTCTAATCTGATAGTGGTAGTGGGGTGGTAGATGTCTAGTCTCCCTTATGGCTCTAATCTGATAGTGGGGTGGTGGATGTCTTGTCTCCTTTATGACTCTAATCTGATAGTGGTAATGGGGTGGTAGATGTCTAGTCTCCCTTATGGCTCTAATCTGATAGTGGTAGTGGGGTGGTAGATGTCTAGTCTCCCTTATGGCTATAATCTGGTAGTGGTAGTGGGGTGGTAGATGTCTAGTCTCCCTTATGGCTCTAATCTGATAGTGGTAGTGTGGTGGTAGATGTCTAGTCTCCCTTGTGGCTCTAATCTGATAGTGGTAATGGGGTGGTAGATGTCTAGTCTCCCTTATGGCTCTAATCTGATAGTGGTAATGGGGTGTTAGATGTCTAGTCTCCCTTGTGGCTCTAATCTGATAGTGGTAGTGGGGTGGTAGATGTCTAGTCTCCATTATGGCTCTAATCTGATAGTGGTAGTGGGGTGGTAGATGTCTAGTCTCCCTTATGGCTCTAATCTGATAGTGGTAGTGGGTTGGTAGATGCCTATCTCCCTTATGGCTCTAATCTGATAGTGGTAGTGGGGTGGTAGATGTCTAGTCTCCATTATGGCTCTAATCTGATAGTGGTAGTGGGGTGGTAGATGTCTAGTCTCCCTTATGGCTCTAATCTGATAGTGGTAGTGGGGTGGTAGATGTCTAGTCTCCATTATGGCTCTAATCTGATAGTGGTAGTGGGGTGGTAGATGTCTAGTCTCCCTTATGGCTCTAATCTGATAGTGGTAGTGGGGTGGTAGATGTCTAGTCTCCATTATGGCTCTAATCTGATAGTGGTAGTGTGGTGGTAGATGTCTAGTCTCCCTTGTGGCTCTAATCTGATAGTCGTAGTGGGGTGGTAGATGTCTAGTCTCCCTTATGGCTCTAATTTGATAGTGGTAGTGGGGTGGTAGATGTCTAGTCTCCCTTATGGCTCTAATCTGATAGTGGTAATGGGGTGGTAGATGTTTAGTCTCCCTTATGTCTCTAATCTGATAGTGGTAATGGGGTGGTAGATGTCTAGTCTCCCTTATGGTTCTAATCTGATTGTGGGTGGTAGATGTCTAGTCTCACTTATGGCTCTAATCTGATAGTGGTAGTGGGTTGGTAGATGTCTAGTCTCCCTTATGGCTATAATTTGATAGTGGTAGTGTTGTGGTAGATGTCTAGTCTCCCTTGTGGCTCTAATCTGGTAGTGGTATTTGGGTGGTAGATGTCTAGTCTCCCTTGTGGCTCTAATCTGATATTGGTAGTGGGGTGGTAGATGTCTAGTCTCCATTATGGCTCTAATATGATATTGGTAGTGGGGTGGTAGATGTCTAGTCTCCCTTATGGCTCTAATCTGGTAGTGGTAGTGGGGTGGTAGATGTCTAGTCTCCCTTATGGCTCTAATCTGATAGTGGTAGTGTGGTGGTAGATGTCTAGTCTCCCTTGTGGCTCTAATCTGATAGTGGTAGTGGGGTGGTAGATGTCTAGTCTCCCTTATGGCTCTAATCTGATAGTGGGGTGGTAGATGTCTAGTCTCCTGTATGACTCTAATCTGATAGTGGTAGTGGGGTGGTAGATGTCTAGTCTCCATTATGGCTCTAATCTGATAGTGGTAGTGTGGTGGTAGATGTCTAGTCTCCCTTGTGGCTCTAATCCGATAGTGGTAGTGGGGTGGTAGATGTCTAGTCTCCATTATGGCTCTAATCTGATAGTGGTAGTGGGGTGGTAGATGTCTAGTCTCCCTTATGGCTCTAATTTGATAGTGTTAGTGGGGTGGTAGATGTCTAGCCTCCCTTATGGCTCTAATTTGATAGTGGTAATGGGGTGGTAGATGTCTAGTCTCCCTTATGGCTCTAATCTGATAGTGGGGTGGTAGATGTCTAGTCTCCCTTATGGCTCTAATCTGATAGTGGTAGTGGGGTGGTAGATGTCTAGTCTCCCTTATGGCTCTAATCTGATAGTGGTAGTGGGGTGGTAGATGTCTAGTCTCCCTTGTGAATCTAATCTGATAATGGTAGTGGGGTGGTAGATGTCTATTCTCCATTATGGCTCTAATCTGATAGTGGTAGTGGGGTGGTAGATGTCTAGTCTCCCGTATGGCTCTAATCTGATAGTGGGGTGGGGTGGTAGATGTCTAGTCTCCATTATGGCTCTAATCTGATAGTGGGGTGGTATATGTCTAGTCTCCATTATGGCTCTAATCTGATAGTGGTAGTGGGGTGGTAGATGTCTAGTCTCCCTTATGGCTATAATCTGGTAGTGGTAGTGGGGTGGTAGATGTCTAGTCTCCCTTATGGCTCTAATCTGATAGTGGTAGTGTGGTGGTAGATGTCTAGTCTCCCTTGTGGCTCTAATCTGATAGTGGTAATGGGGTGGTAGATGTCTAGTCTCCCTTATGGCTCTAATCTGATAGTGGTAATGGGGTGTTGGATGTCTAGTCTCCCTTGTGGCTCTAATCTGATAGTGGTAGTGGGGTGGTAGATGTCTAGTCTCCCTTATGGCTCTAATCCGGTAGTGGTAGTGCGTTGGTAGATGTCTAGTCTCCCTTATGGCTCTAATTTGATAGTGGTATTGGGGTGGTAGATGTCTAGTCTCCCTTATGGCTCTAATCTGATAGTGGTTGTGGGGTGGTAGATGTCTAGTCTCCATTATGGCTCTAATCTGATAGTGGTAGTGGGGTGGTAGATGTCTAGTCTCCCTTATGGCTCTAATCTGATAGTGGGGTGGTGGATGTCTTGTCTCCTTTATGACTCTAATCTGATAGTGGTAATGGGGTGGTAGATGTCTAGTCTCCCTTATGGCTCTAATCTGATAGTGGTAGTGGGGTGGTAGATGTCTAGTCTCCCTTATGGCTATAATCTGGTAGTGGTAGTGGGGTGGTAGATGTCTAGTCTCCCTTATGGCTCTAATCTGATAGTGGTAGTGTGGTGGTAGATGTCTAGTCTCCCTTGTGGCTCTAATCTGATAGTGGTAATGGGGTGGTAGATGTCTAGACTCCCTTATGGCTCTAATCTGATAGTGGTAATGGGGTGTTAGATGTCTAGTCTCCCTTGTGGCTCTAATCTGATAGTGGTAGTGGGGTGGTAGATGTCTAGTCTCCATTATGGCTCTAATCTGATGGTGGTAGTGGGGTGGTAGATGTCTAGTCTCCCTTATGGCTCTAATCTGATAGTGGTAGTGGGTTGGTAGATGCCTATCTCCCTTATGGCTCTAATCTGATAGTGGTAGTGGGGTGGTAGATGTCTAGTCTCCATTATGGCTCTAATCTGATAGTGGTAGTGGGGTGGTAGATGTCTAGTCTCCCTTATGGCTCTAATCTGATAGTGGTAGTGGGGTGGTAGATGTCTAGTCTCCATTATGGCTCTAATCTGATAGTGGTAGTGGGGTGGTAGATGTCTAGTCTCCCTTATGGCTCTAATCTGATAGTGGGGTGGTAGATGTCTAGTCTCCTTTATGACTCTAATCTGATAGTGGTAGTGGGGTGGTAGATGTCTAGTCTCCATTATGGCTCTAATCTGATAGTGGTAGTGTGGTGGTAGATGTCTAGTCTCCCTTGTGGCTCTAATCTGATAGTCGTAGTGGGGTGGTAGATGTCTAGTCTCCCTTATGGCTCTAATTTGATAGTGGTAGTGGGGTGGTAGATGTCTAGTCTCCCTTATGGCTCTAATCTGATAGTGGTAATGGGGTGGTAGATGTTTAGTCTCCCTTATGTCTCTAATCTGATAGTGGTAATGGGGTGGTAGATGTCTAGTCTCCCTTATGGTTCTAATCTGATTGTGGGTGGTAGATGTCTAGTCTCACTTATGGCTCAAATCTGATAGTGGTAGTGGGTTGGTAGATGTCTAGTCTCCCTTATGGCTATAATTTGATAGTGGTAGTGTTGTGGTAGATGTCTAGTCTCCCTTGTGGCTCTAATCTGGTAGTGGTATTTGGGTGGTAGATGTCTAGTCTCCCTTGTGGCTCTAATCTGATAGTGGTAGTGGGGTGGTAGATGTCTAGTCTCCATTATGGCTCTAATATGATATTGGTAGTGGGGTGGTAGATGTCTAGTCTCCCTTATGGCTCTAATCTGGTAGTGGTAGTGGGGTGGTAGATGTCTAGTCTCCCTTATGGCTCTAATCTGATAGTGGTAGTGTGGTGGTAGATGTCTAGTCTCCCTTGTGGCTCTAATCTGATAGTGGTAGTGGGGTGGTAGATGTCTAGTCTCCATTATGGCTCTAATTTGATAGTGCTATTGGGGTTGTAGATTTCTAGTCTCCCTTGTGGCTCTAATCTGATAGTGGTAGTGTGGTGGTAGATGTCTAGTCTCCCTTGTGGCTCTAATCTGATAGTGGTAATGGGGTGGTAGATGTCTAGTCTCCCTTATGGCTCTAATCTGATAGTGGTAATGGGGTGTTAGATGTCTAGTCTCCCTTGTGGCTCTAATCTGATAGTGGTAGTGGGGTGGTAGATGTCTAGTCTCCATTATGGCTATAATCTGATAGTGGTAGTGGGGTGGTAGATGTCTAGTCTCCCTTATGGCTCTAATCTGATAGTGGTAGTGGGTTGGTAGATGCCTATCTCCCTTATGGCTCTAATCTGATAGTGGTAGTGGGGTGGTAGATGTCTAGTCTCCATTATGGCTCTAATCTGATAGTGGTAGTGGGGTGGTAGATGTCTAGTCTCCCTTATGGCTCTAATCTGATAGTGGTAGTGGGGTGGTAGATGTCTAGTCTCCATTATGGCTCTAATCTGATAGTGGTAGTGGGGTGGTAGATGTCTAGTCTCCCTTATGGCTCTAATCTGATAGTGGGGTGGTAGATGTCTAGTCTCCTTTATGACTCTAATCTGATAGTGGTAGTGGGGTGGTAGATGTCTAGTCTCCATTATGGCTCTAATCTGATAGTGGTAGTGTGGTGGTAGATGTCTAGTCTCCCTTGTGGCTCTAATCTGATAGTCGTAGTGGGGTGGTAGATGTCTATTCTCCCTTATGGCTCTAATTTGATAGTGGTAGTGGGGTGGTAGATGTCTAGTCTCCCTTATGGCTCTAATCTGATAGTGGTAATGGGGTGGTAGATGTTTAGTCTCCCTTATGTCTCTAATCTGATAGTGGTAATGGGGTGGTAGATGTCTAGTCTCCCTTATGGTTCTAATCTGATTGTGGGTGGTAGATGTCTAGTCTCACTTATGGCTCTAATCTGATAGTGGTAGTGGGTTGGTAGATGTCTAGTCTCCCTTATGGCTATAATTTGATAGTGGTAGTGTTGTGGTAGATGTCTAGTCTCCCTTGTGGCTCTAATCTGGTAGTGGTATTTGGGTGGTAGATGTCTAGTCTCCCTTGTGGCTCTAATCTGATAGTGGTAGTGGGGTGGTAGATGTCTAGTCTCCATTATGGCTCTAATATGATATTGGTAGTGGGGTGGTAGATGTCTAGTCTCCCTTATGGCTCTAATCTGGTAGTGGTAGTGGGGTGGTAGATGTCTAGTCTCCCTTATGGCTCTAATCTGATAGTGGTAGTGTGGTGGTAGATGTCTAGTCTCCCTTGTGGCTCTAATCTGATAGTGGTAGTGGGTTGGTAGATGTCTAGTCTCCATTATGGCTCTAATTTGATAGTGCTATTGGGGTTGTAGATTTCTAGTCTCCCTTGTGGCTCTAATCTGATAGTGGTAGTGGGGTGGTAGATGTCTAGTCTCCCTTATGGCTCTAATCTGATAGTGGGGTGGTAGATGTCTAGTCTCCCTTATGGCTCTAATCTGATAGTGGTATTGGAGTGGTAGATGTCTAGTCTCCCTTATGGCTCTAATCTGGTAGTGGTAGTGGGGAGGTAGATGTCTAGTCTCCCTTATGGCTCTAATCTGATAGTGGTAGTGGGTTGGTAGATGTCTAGTCTCCCTTATGGCTCTAATTTGATAGTGGTATTGGGGTGGTAGATGTCTAGTCTCCCTTATGGCTCTAATCTGATAGTGGTAGTGGGGTGGTAGTTGTCTAGTCTCCCTTGTGGCTCTAATCTGATAGTGGTAGTGGGGTGGTAGATGTCTAGTCTCCATTATGGCTCTAATCTGATAGTGGTAGTGGGGTGGTAGATGTCTAGTCTCCCTTATGGCTCTAATCGGATAGTGGGGTGGTAGATGTCTAGTCTCCATTATGGCTCTAATCTGATAGTGGTAGTGGGGTGGAAGATGTCTAGTCTCCTTTATGACTCTAATCTGATAGTGGTAGTGGGGTGGTAGATGTCTAGTCTCCATTATGGCTCTAATCTGATAGTGGGGTGGTGGATGTCTTGTCTCCTTTATGACTCTAATCTGATAGTGGTAATGGGGTGGTAGATGTCTAGTCTCCGTTGTGGCTCTAATCTGATAGTGGGGTGGTGGATGTCTTGTCTCCTTTATGACTCTAATCTGGTAGTGATAGTAGGGTGGTAGATGTCTAGTCTCCCTTATGGCTCTAATCTGGTAGTGGTAGTGGGGTGGTAGATGTCTAGTCTCCCTTATGGCTCTAATCTGATAGTGGTAGTGGGGTGGTAGATGTCTAATCTCCCTTATGGCTATAATCTGGTAGTGGTAGTGGGGTGGTAGATGTCTAGTCTCCCTTATGGCTCTAATCTGATAGTGGTAGTGTGGTGGTAGATGTCTAGTCTCCCTTGTGGCTCTAATCTGATAGTGGTAATGGGGTGGTAGATGTCTAGTCTCCCTTATGGCTCTAATCTGATAGTGGTAATGGGGTGTTAGATGTCTAGTCTCCCTTGTGGCTCTAATCTGATAGTGGTAGTGGGGTGGTAGATGTCTAGTCTCCATTATGGCTCTAATCTGATAGTGGTAGTGGGGTGGTAGATGTCTAGTCTCCCTTGTGGCTCTAATCTGATAGTGGTAGTGGGGTGGTAGATGTCTAGTCTCCATTATGGCTCTAATCTGATAGTGGTAGTGGGGTGGTAGATGTCTAGTCTCCCTTATGGCTCTAATCTGATAGTGGGGTGGTGGATGTCTTGTCTCCTTTATGACTCTAATCTGATAGTGGTAATGGGGTGGTAGATGTCTAGTCTCCCTTATGGCTCTAATCTGATAGTGGTAGTGGGGTGGTAGATGTCTAGTCTCCCTTGTGGCTCTAATCTGATAGTGGTAATGGGGTGGTAGATGTCTAGTCTCCCTTATGGCTCTAATCTGATAGTGGTAATGGGGTGTTAGATGTCTAGTCTCCCTTGTGGCTCTAATCTGATAGTGGTAGTGGGGTGGTAGATGTCTAGTCTCCATTATGGCTCTAATCTGATAGTGGTAGTGGGGTGGTAGATGTCTAGTCTCCATTATGACTCTAATCTGATGGTGGTAGTGGGGTGGTAGATGTCTAGACTCCCTTATGGCTCTAATCTGGTAGTGGTAGTGGGGTGGTAGATGTCTAGTCTCCCTTATGGCTCTAATCTGATAGTGGTAGTGGGGTGGTAGATGTCTAGGCTCCCTTGTGGCTCTAATCTGATAGTGGTAGTGGGGTGGTAGATGTCTAGTCTCCATTATGGCTCTAATCTGATAGTGGTAGTGGGGTGGTAGATGTCTAGTCTCCCTTATGGCTCTAATCTGATAGTGGGGTGGTAGATGTCTAGTCTCCTTTATGACTCTAATCTGATAGTGGTAGTGGGGTGGTAGATGTCTAGTCTCCATTATGGCTCTAATCTGATAGTGGTAGTGTGGTGGTAGATGTCTAGTCTCCTTTGTGGCTCTAATCTGATAGTGGTAGTGGGGTGGTAGATGTCTAGTCTCCATTATGGCTCTAATCTGATAGTGGTAGTGGGGTGGTAGATGTCTAGTCTCCCTTATGGCTCTAATTTGATAGTGTTAGTGGGGTGGTAGATGTCTAGCCTCCCTTATGGCTCTAATTTGATAGTGGTAATGGGGTGGTAGATGTCTAGTCTCCCTTATGGCTCTAATCTGATAGTGGGGTGGTAGATGTCTAGTCTCCCTTATGGCTCTAATCTGATAGTGGTAGTGGGGTGGTAGATGTCTAGTCTCCCTTATGGCTCTAATTTGATAGTGGTAGTGGGGTGGTAGATGTCTAGTCTCCCTAATGGCTCTAATCTGGTAGTGGTAGTGGGGTGGTAGATGTCTAGTCTCCCTTATGGCTCTTATTTGATAGTGGTAGTGGGGTGGTAGATGTCTAGTCTCCCTTATGGCTCTAATCTTGTAGTGGTAGTGGGGTGGTAGATGTCTAGTCTCCCGTATGGCTCTAATCTGATAGTGGGGTGGGGTGGTAGATGTCTAGTCTCCATTATGGCTCTAATCTGATAGTGGGGTGGTGGATGTCTTGTCTCCTTTATGACTCTAATCTGATATTGGTAATGGGGTGGTAGATGTCTAGTCTCCCTTATGGCTCTAATCTGATAGTGGTAGTGGGGTGGTAGCTGTCTAGTCTCCCTTATGGCTCTAAATTTATAGTGGTAGTGGGGTGGTAGATGTCTAGTCTCCCTTATGGCTCTAATCTGGTAGTGGTAGTGGGGTGGTAGATGTCTAGTCTCCCTTATGGCTCTAATCTGATAGTGGTAGTGTGGTGGTAGATGTCTAGTCTCCCTTGTGGCTCTAATCTGATAGTGGTAGTGGGGTGGTAGATGTCTAGTCTCCATTATGGCTCTAATCTGATAGTGGTAGTTGGGTGGTAGATGTCTAGTCTCCCTTATGGCTCTAATTTGATAGTGGTAGTGGGGTGGTAGATGTCTAGCCTCCCTTATGGCTCTAATTTGATAGTGGTAATGGGGTGGTAGATGTCTAGTCTCCCTTATGGCTCTAATCTGATAGTGGGGTGGAAGATGTCTAGTCTCCTTTATGACTCTAATCTGATAGTGGTAGTGGGGTGGTAGATGTCTAGTCTCCATTATGGCTCTAATCTGATAGTGGTAGTGTGGTGGTAGATGTCTAGTCTCCCTTGTGGCTCTAATCTGATAGTGGTAGTGGGGTGGTAGATGTCTAGTCTCCATTATGGCTCTAATCTGATAGTGGTAGTGGGGTGGTAGATGTCTAGTCTCCCTTATGGCTCTAATTTGATAGTGTTAGTGGGGTGGTAGATGTCTAGCCTCCCTTATGGCTCTAATTTGATAGTGGTAATGGGGTGGTAAATGTCTAGTCTCCCTTATGGCTCTAATCTGATAGTGGGGTGGTAGATGTCTAGTCTCCCTTGTGGCTCTAATCTGATAGTGGGGTGGTAGATGTCTAGTCTCCCTTATGGCTCTAATCTGATAGTGGTAGTGGGGTGGTAGATGTCTAGTCTCCATTATGGCTCTAATTTGATAGTGCTATTGGGGTTGTAGATTTCTAGTCTCCCTTGTGGCTCTAATCTGATAGTGGTAGTGGGGTGGTAGATGTCTAGTCTCCCTTATGGCTCTAATCTGATAGTGGGGTGGTAGATGTCTAGTCTCCCTTATGGCTCTAATCTGATAGTGGTAGTGGGGTGGTAGATGTCTAGTCTCCCTTATGGCTCTAATCTGGTAGTGGTAGTGGGGTGGTAGATGTCTAGTCTCCCTTATGGCTCTAATCTGATAGTGGTAGTGGGTTGGTAGATGTCTAGTCTCCCTTATGGCTCTAATTTGATAGTGGTATTGGGGTGGTAGATGTCTAGTCTCCCTTATGGCTCTAATCTGATAGTGGTAGTGGGGTGGTAGATGTCTAGTCTCCCTTGTGGCTCTAATCTGATAGTGGTAGTGGGGTGGTAGATGTCTAGTCTCCCTTGTGGCTCTAATCTGATAGTGGTAGTGGGGTGGTAGATGTCTAGTCTCCATTATGGCTCTAATCTGATAGTGGAAGTGTGGTGGTAGATGTCTAGTCTCCCTTATGGCTCTAATTTGATAGTGTTAGTGGGGTGGTAGATGTCTAGCCTCCCTTATGGCTCTAATTTGATAGTGGTAATGGGGTGGTAGATGTCTAGTCTCCCTTATGGCTCTAATCTGATAGTGGGGTGGTAGATGTCTAGTCTCCCTTATGGCTCTTATTTGATAGTGGTAGTGGGGTGGTAGATGTCTAGTCTCCCTTATGGCTCTAATCTTGTAGTGGTAGTGGGGTGGTAGATGTCTAGTCTCCCTTATGGCTCTAATCTGATAGTGGTAGTGGGGTGGTAGATGTCTAGTCTCCCTTGTGAATCTAATCTGATAATGGTAGTGGGGTGGTAGATGTCTATTCTCCATTATGGCTCTAATCTGATAGTGGTAGTGGGGTGGTAGATGTCTAGTCTCCCGTATAGCTCTAATCTGATAGTGGGGTGGGGTGGTAGATGTCTATTCTCCATTATGTCTCTAATCTGATAGTGGGGTGGTGGATGTCTTGTCTCCTTTATGACTCTAATCTGATATTGGTAATGGGGTGGTAGATGTCTAGTCTCCCTTTTGGCTCTAATCTGATAGTGGTAGTGGGGTGGTAGCTGTCTAGTCTCCCTTATGGCTCTAAATTTATAGTGGTAGTGGGGTGGTAGATGTCTAGTCTCCCTTATGGCTCTAATCTGGTAGTGGTAGTGGGGTGGTAGATGTATAGTCTCCCTTATGGCTCTAATCTGATAGTGGTAGTGTGGTGGTAGATGTCTAGTCTCCCTTGTGGCTCTAATCTGATAGTGGTAGTGGGGTGGTAGATGTCTATTCTCCATTATGGCTCTAATCTGATAGTGGTAGTGTGGTGGTAGATGTCTAGTCTCCCTTGTGGCTCTAATCTGATAGTGGTAGTGGGGTGGTAGATGTCTAGTCTCCATTATGGCTCTACTCTGATAGTGGTAGTGGGGTGGTAGATGTCTAGTCTCCCTTATGGCTCTAATTTGATAGTGTTAGTGGGGTGGTAGATGTCTAGCCTCCCTTATGGCTCTAATTTGATAGTGGTAATGGGGTGGTAGATGTCTAGTCTCCCTTATGGCTCTAATCTGATAGTGGGGTGGTAGATGTCTAGTCTCCCTTATGGCTCTAATCTGATAGTGGTAGTGGGGTGGTAGATGTCTAGTCTCCCTTATGGCTCTAATTTGATAGTGGTAGTGGGGTGGTAGATGTCTAGTCTCCCTTATGGCTCTAATTTGATAGTGGTAATGGGGTGGTAGATGTCTAGTCTCCCTTATGGCTCTAATCTGATAGTGGGGTGGTAGATGTCTAGTCTCCCTTATGGCTCTAATCTGATAGTGGTAGTGGGGTGGTAGATGTCTAGTCTCCCTTATGGCTCTAATTTGATAGTGGTAGTGGGGTGGTAGATGTCTAGTCTCCCTAATGGCTCTAATCTGGTAGTGGTAGTGGGGTGGTAGATGTCTAGTCTCCCTTATGGCTCTTATTTGACAGTGGTAGTGGGGTGGTAGATGTCTAGTCTCCCTTATGGCTCTAATCTTGTAGTGGTAGTGGGGTGGTAGATGTCTAGTCTCCCTTATGGCTCTAATCTGATAGTGGTAGTGGGGTGGTAGATGTCTAGTCTCCCTTGTGAATCTAATCTGATAATGGTAGTGGGGTGGTAGATGTCTATTCTCCATTATGGCTCTAATCTGATAGTGGTAGTGGGGTGGTAGATGTCTAGTCTCCAGTATGGCTCTAATCTGATAGTGGGGTGGGGTGGTAGATGTCTATTCTCCATTATGTCTCTAATCTGATAGTGGGGTGGTGGATGTCTTGTCTCCTTTATGACTCTAATCTGATATTGGTAATGGGGTGGTAGATGTCTAGTCTCCCTTATGGCTCTAATCTGATAGTGGTAGTGGGGTGGTAGCTGTCTAGTCTCCCTTATGGCTCTAAATTTATAGTGGTAGTTGGGTGGTAGATGTCTAGTCTCCCTTATGGCTCTAATCTGGTAGTGGTAGTGGGGTGGTAGATGTCTAGTCTCCCTTATGGCTCTAATCTGATAGTGGTAGTGTGGTGGTAGATGTCTAGTCTCCCTTGTGGCTCTAATCTGATAGTGGTAGTGGGGTGGTAGATGTCTAGTCTCCATTATGGCTCTAATCTGATAGTGGTAGTGTGGTGGTAGATGTCTAGTCTCCCTTGTGGCTCTAATCTGATAGTGGTAGTGGGGTGGTAGATGTCTAGTCTCCATTATGGCTCTAATCTGATAGTGGTAGTGGGGTGGTAGATGTCTAGTCTCCCTTATGGCTCTAATTTGATAGTGTTAGTGGGGTGGTAGATGTCTAGCCTCCCTTATGGCTCTAATTTGATAGTGGTAATTGGGTGGTAGATGTCTAGTCTCCCTTATGGCTCTAATCTGATAGTGGGGTGGTAGATGTCTAGTCTCCCTTATGGCTCTAATCTGATAGTGGTAGTGGGGTGGTAGATGTCTAGTCTCCCTTATGGCTCTAATTTGATAGTGGTAGTGGGGTGGTAGATGTCTAGTCTCCCTAATGGCTCTAATCTGGTAGTGGTAGTGGGGTGGTAGATGTCTAGTCTCCCTTATGGCTCTTATTTGATAGTGGTAGTGGGGTGGTAGATGTCTAGTCTCCCTTATGGCTCTAATCTTGTAGTGGTAGTGGGGTGGTAGATGTCTAGTCTCCCTTATGGCTCTAATCTGATAGTGGTAGTGGGGTGGTAGATGTCTAGTCTCCCTTGTGAATCTAATCTGATAATGGTAGTGGGGTGGTAGATGTCTATTCTCCATTATGGCTCTAATCTGATAGTGCTAGTGGGGTGGTAGATGTCTAGTCTCCGGTATGGCTCTAATCTGATAGTGGGGTGGGGTGGTAGATGTCTAGTCTCCATTATGGCTCTAATCTGATAGTGGGGTGGTGGATGTCTTGTCTCCTTTATGACTCTAATCTGATATTGGTAATGGGGTGGTAGATGTCTAGTCTCCATTATGGCTCTAATCTGATAGTGGTAGTGGGGTGGTAGCTGTCTAGTCTCCCTTATGGCTCTAAATTTATAGTGGTAGTGGTGTGGTAGATGTCTAGTCTCCCTTATGGCTCTAATCTGGTAGTGGTAGTGGGGTGGTAGATGTCTAGTCTCCCTTATGGCTCTAATCTGATAGTGGTAGTGTGGTGGTAGATGTCTAGTCTCCCTTGTGGCTCTAATCTGATAGTGGTAGTGGGGTGGTAGATGTCTAGTCTCCCTTATGGCTCTAATCTGATAGTGGTAGTGGGGTGGTAGCTGTCTAGTCTCCCTTATGGCTCTAAATTTATAGTGGTAGTGGGGTGGTAGATGTCTAGTCTCCCTTATGGCTCTAATCTGGTAGTGGTAGTGGGGTGGTAGATGTCTAGTCTCCCTTATGGCTCTAATCTGATAGTGGTAGTGTGGTGGTAGATGTCTAGTCTCCCTTGTGGCTCTAATCTGATAGTGGTAGTGGGGTGGTAGATGTCTAGTCTCCATTATGGCTCTAATCTGATAGTGGTAGTGGGGTGGTAGATGTCTAGTCTCCCTTATGGCTCTAATTTGATAGTGGTAGTGGGGTGGTAGATGTCTAGCCTCCCTTATGGCTCTAATTTGATAGTGGTAATGGGGTGGTAGATGTCTAGTCTCCCTTATGGCTCTAATCTGATAGTGGGGTGGAAGATGTCTAGTCTCCTTTATGACTCTAATCTGATAGTGGTAGTGGGGTGGTAGATGTCTAGTCTCCATTATGGCTCTAATCTGATAGTGGTAGTGTGGTGGTAGATGTCTAGTCTCCCTTGTGGCTCTAATCTGATAGTGGTAGTGGGGTGGTAGATGTCTAGTCTCCATTATGGCTCTAATCTGATAGTGGTAGTGGGGTGGTAGATGTCTAGTCTCCCTTATGGCTCTAATTTGATAGTGTTAGTGGGGTGGTAGATGTCTAGCCTCCCTTATGGCTCTAATTTGATAGTGGTAATGGGGTGGTAAATGTCTAGTCTCCCTTGTGGCTCTAATCTGATAGTGGGGTGGTAGATGTCTAGTCTCCCTTATGGCTCTAATCTGATAGTGGTAGTGGGGTGGTAGATGTCTAGTCTCCATTATGGCTCTAATTTGATAGTGCTATTGGGGTTGTAGATTTCTAGTCTCCCTTGTGGCTCTAATCTGATAGTGGTAGTGGGGTGGTAGATGTCTAGTCTCCCTTATGGCTCTAATCTGATAGTGGGGTGGTAGATGTCTAGTCTCCCTTATGGCTCTAATCTGATAGTGGTAGTGGGGTGGTAGATGTCTAGTCTCCCTTATGGCTCTAATCTGGTAGTGGTAGTGGGGTGGTAGATGTCTAGTCTCCCTTATGGCTCTAATCTGATAGTGGTGGTGGGTTGGTAGATGTCTAGTCTCCCTTATGGCTCTAATTTGATAGTGGTATTGGGGTGGTAGATGTCTAGTCTCCCTTATGGCTCTAATCTGATAGTGGTAGTGGGGTGGTAGATGTCTAGTCTCCCTTGTGGCTCTAATCTGATAGTGGTAGTGGGGTGGTAGATGTCTAGTCTCCCTTATGGCTCTAATTTGATAGTGGTAATGGGGTGGTAGATGTCTAGTCTCCCTTATGGCTCTAATCTGATAGTGGGGTGGTAGATGTCTAGTCTCCCTTATGGCTCTAATCTGATAGTGGTAGTGGGGTGGTAGATGTCTAGTCTCCCTTATGGCTCTAATTTGATAGTGGTAGTGGGGTGGTAGATGTCTAGTCTCCCTTATGGCTCTAATTTGATAGTGGTAATGGGGTGGTAGATGTCTAGTCTCCCTTATGGCTCTAATCTGATAGTGGGGTGGTAGATGTCTAGTCTCACTTATGGCTCTAATCTGATAGTGATTGTGGGGTGGTAGATGTCTAGTCTCCCTTATGGCTCTAATCTGATAGTGGTAGTGGGGTGGTAGATGTCTAGTCTCCCTTATGGCTCTAATTTGATAGTGGTAGTGGGGTGGTAGATGTCTAGTCTCCCTAATGGCTCTAATCTGGTAGTGGTAGTGGGGTGGTAGATGTCTAGTCTCCCTTATGGCTCTTATTTGATAGTGGTAGTGGGGTGGTAGATGTCTAGTCTCCCTTATGGCTCTAATCTTGTAGTGGTAGTGGGGTGGTAGATGTCTAGTCTCCCTTATGGCTCTAATCTGATAGTGGTAGTGGGGTGGTAGATGTCTAGTCTCCCTTGTGAATCTAATCTGATAATGGTAGTGGGGTGGTAGATGTCTATTCTCCATTATGGCTCTAATCTGATAGTGGTAGTGGGGTGGTAGATGTCTAGTCTCCCGTATGGCTCTAATCTGATAGTGGGGTGGGGTGGTAGATGTCTAGTCTCCATTATGTCTCTAATCTGATAGTGGGGTGGTGGATGTCTTGTCTCCTTTATGACTCTAATCTGATATTGGTAATGGGGTGGTAGATGTCTAGTCTCCCTTATGGCTCTAATCTGATAGTGGTAGTGGGGTGGTAGCTGTCTAGTCTCCCTTATGGCTCTAAATTTATAGTGGTAGTGGGGTGGTAGATGTCTAGTCTCCCTTATGGCTCTAATCTGGTAGTGGTAGTGGGGTGGTAGATGTCTAGTCTCCATTATGGCTCTAATCTGATAGTGGTAGTGTGGTGGTAGATGTCTAGTCTCCCTTGTGGCTCTAATCTGATAGTGGTAGTGGGGTGGTAGATGTCTAGTCTCCATTATGGCTCTAATCTGATAGTGGTAGTGGGGTGGTAGATGTCTAGTCTCCCTTATGGCTCTAATTTGATAGTGTTAGTGGGGTGGTAGATGTCTAGCCTCCCTTATGGCTCTAATTTGATAGTGGTAATGGGGTGGTAGATGTCTAGTCTCCCTTATGGCTCTAATCTGATAGTGGGGTGGTAGATGTCTAGTCTCCCTTATGGCTCTAATCTGATAGTGGTAGTGGGGTGGTAGATGTCTAGTCTCCCTAATGGCTCTAATTTGATAGTGGTAGTGGGGTGGTAGATGTCTAGTCTCCCTAATGGCTCTAATCTGGTAGTGGTAGTGGGGTGGTAGATGTCTAGTCTCCCTTATGGCTCTTATTTGATAGTGGTAGTGGGGTGGTAGATGTCTAGTCTCCCTTATGGCTCTAATCTTGTAGTGGTAGTGG
>NW_026600755.1:72500-132842 GCF_029448725.1 Salvelinus fontinalis | reverse complement strand
CAAACACACGTGGCTCTGAAAAGACTCTTCACTCCCTCAATAGTGTGCAGAAGAAATCTACTTGATAAAAATTGTAAATGAGTTTGACATCCTGGCATTAAAAGCTTACTCAATTGACACGTAAAATATCATGTTCTTTTTTTGTTTACCTAATCCTCCTACTCTTTAGAACGCAGTCTGGGTGTATGGAAGCATGGCTATGTGGGTATGGGAGCTTGGCTATGTGGGTATGGGAGCTTGGCTATGTGGGTATGGGAGCATGGCTATGTGGGTATGGGAGCATGGCTATGTGGGTATGGGAGCTTGGCTATGTGGGTATGGGAGCATGGCTATGGGGGTATGGGAGCTTGGCTATGTGGGTATGGGAGCTTGGCTATGTGGGTATGGGAGCTTGGCTATGTGGGTATGGGAGCATGACTTTGGGGGTATGGGAGCATGGCTTTGGGGGTATGGGAGAATGGCTATGGGGGTATGGGAGCATGGCTATGTGGGTATGGGAGCATGACTTTGGGGGTATGGGAGCATGGCTTTGGGGGTATGGGAGCATGGCTTTGGGGGTATGGGAGCATGGCTATGTGGGTATGGGAGCATGGCTATGTCGGTATGGGAGCATGGCTATGGCTATGGGGGTATGGGAGCATGGCTATGGAGGTATGGGACCATGGCTATGTGGGTATGGGAGCATGGCTATGGCTATGTGGGTATGGGAGCATGGCTTTGGGGGTATGGGAGCATGGCTATGTAGGTATGGGAGAATGGGTATGGGAGCATGGCTTTCGGGGTATGGGAGCATGGCTTTGGGGGTATGGGAGCATGGCTATGGGGGTATGTGGGTATGGGAGCATGGCTTTGGGGGTATAGGAGCATGGCTATGGCGATGTGGGTATGGGAGCATGGCTTTTGGGGTATGGGAGCATGGCTATGTGGGTATGGGAGCATGGCTTTGGGGGTATGGGATTATTGCTATGTGGGTATAGGGGTATGGGAGTATGGCTATAGGGGTATGGTAGAATGGCTATGGGCATGTGGGTATGGCGTTATGGCTATGGGGATATGGGGGTATGGGGGTATGGGGGTATGGCTATGGGTGTATAGGATAATGGCTATGGGCATGGGGGTATGGGGGTTATGGGGTTATGGGGGTATGGCTATGGGTATGGGGGTATGGGAGCATGGCTATGGGGGTATGTAGGTGTGGCTATGGGCATTGGGGTATGGGGGTATGGCTATGGGGATATAGGGGTATGGCTATGGGTATGGGGTATTTGAGCATAGCTATGGGTATGGGGTATGGGGGTATGGCTATGGGTATGGGGTATTTGAGCATAGCTATGGGTATGGGGTAAGGGGGTATGGCTATAGGTATGGGGTATTTGAGCATAGCTATGGGTATGGGGTATGGCTATGGGTATGGGGTATTTGAGCATAGCTATGGGTATGGGGTATGGGGGTATGGCTATGGGTATGGGGTATTTGAGCATAGCTATGGGTATGGGGTATGGCTATGGGTATGGGGTATGGCTATAGGTATGGGGTATTTGAGCATCGCTATGGGTATGGGGTATGGGGTATGGCTATAGGTATGGGGTATTTGAGCATAGCTATGGGTATGGGGTATGGCTATGGGTATGGGGTATTTGAGCATAGCTATGGGTATGGGGTATGGGGGTATGGCTATGGGTATGGGGTATTTGAGCATAGCTATGGGTATGGGGTATGGGGGTATGGCTATTGGTATGGGGTATTTGAGCATAGCTATGGGTATGGCTATGGGTATGGGGTATTTGAGCATAGCTAGGGGTATGGGGTATGGGGGTATGGCTATGGGGGTATGGCTATGGGGATATGGCTATTGGTATGGGTATGTGGCTAGGGGGGTATGGCTATGGGAGCATGGCTATGGGGGTATGGGGGTATGGGTATGGGGGTATTGGGGTAAGGGGGTATGGTAGCATAGGTATGGGGTATGGGGTATGGCTATGGGGGTATGGGTATGGGGTATGGAGGTATGGCTATGGGGGTATGGCTATGGGTATGGGGGTATGGCTATGGGTATGGGGGTATGGCTATGGGGTATGGGGTTATGGGGGTATGGGGGTATGGCTATGGGGGTATGGGGTTATGGGGGTATGGCTATGGGGGTATGGCTATGGGGTTATGGGGGTATGGCTATGGTGGTATGGGGGTATGGCTATGGGGGTATGGGTTTAAGGGTATGGGGCTATGGGGTTATTGGGGTATGGGGTATGGGGTATGGCTATGGGGGTATGGGGATATGGCTATGGGGGTATGGGGTTATGGGTATGGGGCTATGGCTATGGGGGTATGGGGGTATGGCTATGGGGGTATGGGGGTATTGGGGTAAGGGGGTATGGTAGCATAGGTATGGGGTATGGGGTATGGCTATGGGGGTATGGGTATGGGGTATGGGGGTATGGCTATGGGGGTATGGCTATGGGTATGGGGGTATGGCTATGGGTATGGGGGTATGGCTATGGGGGTATGGGGTTATGGGGGTATGGGGGTATGGCTATGGGGGTATGGGGTTATGGGGGTATGGCTATGGGGGTATGGCTATGGGGTTATGGGGGTATGGCTATGGTGGTATGGGGGTATGGCTATGGGGGTATGGGTTTATGGGTATGGGGGTATGGGGCTATGGGGTTATTGGGGTATGGGGTATGGGGTATGGCTATGGGGGTATGGGGATATGGCTATGGGGGTATGGGGTTATGGGTATGGGGCTATGGCTATGGGCGTATGGGGATATGGCTATGGGGGTATGGCTATGGGGGTATGTCTATGGGGGTATGGGGGTATGGCTATGGGGGTATGGGGTTATGGGGGTATGGCTATGGGGGTATGGCTATGGGGGTATGGGGGTATGGCTATGGTGGTATGGGGGTATGGGTATGGGGGTATGGGGCTATGGGGGTATGGGGGTATGGGGGTATGGCTATGGGGTATGGGTTTATGGGTATGGGGTATGGGGCTATGGGGTTATTGGGGTATGGGGTATGGCTATGGGTGTATAGGATAATGGCTATGGGCATGGGGGTATGGGGGTTATGGGGTTATGGGGGTATGGCTATGGGTATGGGGGTATGGGAGCATGGCTATGGGGGTATGTAGGTGTGGCTATGGGCATTGGGGTATGGGGGTATGGCTATGGGGATATAGGGGTATGGCTATGGGTATGGGGTATTTGAGCATAGCTATGGGTATGGGGTATGGGGGTATGGCTATGGGTATGGGGTATTTGAGCATAGCTATGGGTATGGGGTAAGGGGGTATGGCTATAGGTATGGGGTATTTGAGCATAGCTATGGGTATGGGGTATGGCTATGGGTATGGGGTATTTGAGCATAGCTATGGGTATGGGGTATGGGGGTATGGCTATGGGTATGGGGTATTTGAGCATAGCTATGGGTATGGGGTATGGCTATGGGTATGGGGTATGGCTATAGGTATGGGGTATTTGAGCATCGCTATGGGTATGGGGTATGGGGTATGGCTATAGGTATGGGGTATTTGAGCATAGCTATGGGTATGGGGTATGGCTATGGGTATGGGGTATTTGAGCATAGCTATGGGTATGGGGTATGGGGGTATGGCTATGGGTATGGGGTATTTGAGCATAGCTATGGGTATGGGGTATGGGGGTATGGCTATTGGTATGGGGTATTTGAGCATAGCTATGGGTATGGCTATGGGTATGGGGTATTTGAGCATAGCTAGGGGTATGGGGTATGGGGGTATGGCTATGGGGGTATGGGGGTATGGCTATGGGGATATGGCTATTGGTATGGGTATGTGGCTAGGGGGGTATGGCTATGGGAGCATGGCTATGGGGGTATGGGGGTATGGGTATGGGGGTATTGGGGTAAGGGGGTATGGTAGCATAGGTATGGGGTATGGGGTATGGCTATGGGGGTATGGGTATGGGGTATGGAGGTATGGCTATGGGGGTATGGCTATGGGTATTGGGGTATGGCTATGGGTATGGGGGTATGGCTATGGGGTATGGGGTTATGGGGGTATGGGGGTATGGCTATGGGGGTATGGGGTTATGGGGGTATGGCTATGGGGGTATGGCTATGGGGTTATGGGGGTATGGCTATGGTGGTATGGGGGTATGGCTATGGGGGTATGGGTTTAAGGGTATGGGGGTATGGGGCTATGGGGTTATTGGGGTATGGGGTATGGGGTATGGCTATGAGGGTATGGGGATATGGCTATGGGGGTATGGGGTTATGGGTATGGGGCTATGGCTATGGGGGTATGGGGGTATGGCTATGGGGGTATGGGGGTATTGGGGTAAGGGGGTATGGTAGCATAGGTATGGGGTATGGGGTATGGCTATGGGGGTATGGGTATGGGGTATGGGGGTATGGCTATGGGGGTATGGCTATGGGTATGGGGGTATGGCTATGGGTATGGGGGTATGGCTATGGGGGTATGGGGTTATGGGGGTATGGGGGTATGGCTATGGGGGTATGGGGTTATGGGGGTATGGCTATGGGGGTATGGCTATGGGGTTATGGGGGTATGGCTATGGTGGTATGGGGGTATGGCTATGGGGGTATGGGTTTATGGGTATGGGGGTATGGGGCTATGGGGTTATTGGGGTATGGGGTATGGGGTATGGCTATGGGGGTATGGGGATATGGCTATGGGGGTATGGGGTTATGGGTATGGGGCTATGGCTATGGGCGTATGGGGATATGGCTATGGGGGTATGGCTATGGGGGTATGTCTATGGGGGTATGGGGGTATGGCTATGGGGGTATGGGGTTATGGGGGTATGGCTATGGGGGTATGGCTATGGGGGTATGGGGGTATGGCTATGGTGGTATGGGGGTATGGGTATGGGGGTATGGGGCTATGGGGGTATGGGGGTATGGGGGTATGGCTATGGGGTATGGGTTTATGGGTATGGGGTATGGGGCTATGGGGTTATTGGGGTATGGGGTATGGGGATATGGGGTATGGCTATGGGGGTATGGGGATATGGCTATGGGGGTATGGCTATGGGTATGGGGGTATGGGGTTATGGGTATGGGGGTATGGGTTTATGGGTATGGGGGTATGGGGTTATGGGTATGGGGGTTATGGGGGTATGGGGTTATGGGTATGGGGGTTATGGGGGTATGGGGTTATGGGTATGGGGGTTATGGGGGTATGGGGTTATGGGTATGGGGGTATGGGGTTATGGGTATGGGGGTATGGGGTTATGGGTATGGGGGTTATGGGGGTATGGGGTTATGGGTATGGGGGTATGGGGTTATGGGTATGGGGGTTATGGGGGTATGGGGTTATGGGTATGGGGTTATGGGTATGGGGGTTATGGGGGTATGGGGTTATGGGTATTCAGACACAACCTCTGTGTCTTGGGGCTCTATTCAATCCACATGAATGTTCAGCTTTACGACGTTATTTACGTTTAAAGACAATGTTCCCAAGTTCAGACGTCACGGTGAACGCTGCAAATGTCAGCTCCATCGGAAATGACCTTTACACTTCTATCGTGGAACCTGCACCATTCCAGGTTGACAGATAAAATACAGGCCTTAGTCTGTATTTAAAACGCAACACTATTCCTGCTACTGCTGATCAGAACCTGGCTATGCACAACGACTAACCCGTGCCTGTATATAGCCTCTCTACTGTATATAGCCTCTCTACTGTATATAGCCTCGCTACTGTATATAGCCTCTCTACTGTATATAGCCTCGCTAGTGTATATAGCCTTGCTACTGTATATAGCCTCTCTACTGTATATAGCCTCTCTACTGTATATAGCCTCTCTACTGTATATAGCCTCACTACTGTATATAGCCTCTCTACTGTATATAGCCTCTCTACTGTATATAGCCTCGCTACTGTATATAGCCTCTCTACTGTATATAGCCTCGCTAGTGTATATAGCCTTGCTACTGTATATAGCCTCGCTACTGTATATAGCCTCTCTACTGTATATAGCCTCGCTACTGTATATAGCCTCTCTACTGTATATAGCCTCGCTAGTGTATATAGCCTTGCTACTGTATATAGCCTCTCTACTGTATATAGCCTCGCTACTTTTATAACCTCGCTACTCTATGTAGCCTCGCTACTGTATATAGCCTCGCTACTGTATGTAGCCCCTCTACTGTATATAGCCTCTACTGTATATAGCCTCTCTACTATATATAGCCTCTCTACTGTATATAGCCCCTCTACTGTATGTAGCCCCTCTACTGTATATAGCCTCTACTGTATATAGCCTCTACTGTATGTAGCCTCTCTACTGTATATAGCCTCTCTACTGTATATAGCCTGGCTACTGTATATAGCCTCTCTACTGTATGTAGCCTCTCTACTGTATATAGCCTCTACTGTATATAGCCTCTACTGTATATAGCCTCTACTGTATATAGCCTCTCTACTGTATATAATGCCTCGCTACTGTATATAAACTCTCTACTGTATATAGCCTCTCTACTGTATATAGCCTCTACTGTATATAAACTCTCTACTCTATATAGCATTGCTACTTTATATACCCTCTCTACTGTATATAGCCTCTCTACTGTATATAGCCTCACTACTGTATATAGCCTCACTACTGCATATAGCCTCTACTGTATATAGCCTGTCTACTGTATATAGCCTCTCTACTGTATATAGCCTTGCTACTGTATATAGCCTCTCTACTGTATATAGCCTGTCTACTGTATATAGCCTCTCTACTGTATATAGCCTTGCTACTGTATATAGCCTCTCTACTGTATATAGCCTCTACTGTATATAGCCTCTCTACTGTATATAGCCTCTCTACTGTATATAGCCTCTCTACTGTATATAGCCTCTACTGTATATAGCCTCTACTGTATATAGCCTCTCTACTGTATATAGCCTCTACTGTATATAGCCTCTCTACTGTATATAGCCTCACTACTGTATATAGCCTCTCTACTGTATATAGCCTCTACTGTATATAGCCTCTCTACTGTATATAGCCTCTCTACTGTATATAGCCTCTCTACTGTATATAGCCTCTCTACTGTGTATAGCCTCGATACTGTATATAGCCTCTCTACTGTATATAGCCTCTCTACTGTATATAGCCTCGCTACTGTATATAGCATCTCTACTGTATATAGCCTCTCTACTGTATATAGCCTCTACTGTATATAGCCTCTCTACTGTATTTAGCCTCTCTACTGTATATAGCCTCTCTACTGTATATAGTCTCTACTGTATATAGCCTCTACTGTATATAGCCTCTCTACTGTATATAGCCTCTCTACTGTATATAGCCTCTCTACTGTATATAGCCTCTCTACTGTATATAGCCTCTCTACTGTATATAGCCTCGATATTGTATATAGCCTCTCTACTGTATATAGCCTCTCTACTGTATATAGCCTCTCTACTGTATATAGCCTCTCTTCTGTATATAGCCTCTCTACTGTATATAGCCTCTCTACTGTATTTAGCCTCTCTACTGTATATAGCCTCTCTACTGTATATAACCTCACTACTGTATATAGCCTCTCTACTGTATATAGCCTCGCTACTGTATATAGCCTCGCTACTGTATATAACCTCGCTACTGTATATAGCCTCGCTACTGTATATAGCCTCACTACTGTATATAGCCTCTCTACTTTATATAGCCTCGCTACTGTATATAGCCTCTCTACTGTATATAGCCTCTACTGTATATAGCCTCTACTGTATATAGCCTCTACTGTATATAGCCTCTCTACTGTATATAGCCTCACTACTGTATATAGCCTCTCTACTGTATATAGCCTCTACTGTATATAGCCTCTCTACTGTATATAGCCTCTCTACTGTATATAGCCTCGATACTGTATATAGCCTCTCTACTGTATATAGCCTCTCTACTGTATATAGCCTCTACTGTATATAGCCTCTACTGTATATAGCCTCTCTACTGTATATAGCCTCTCTACTGTATATAGCCTCTCTACTGTATTTAGCCTCTCTACTGTATATAGCCTCTCTACTGTATTTAGCCTCTCTACTGTATATAGCCTCTCTACTGTATATAGCCTCTCTACTGTATATAGCCTCTCTACTGTATATAGCCTCTCTACTGTATATAGCCTCTCTACTGTATATAGCCTCACTACTGTATATAGCCTCGCTACTGTATATAGCCTCGCTACTGTATATAACCTCTACTGTATATAGCCTCTACTGTATATAGCCTCTACTGTATATAGCCTCTCTACTGTATATAGCCTCTCTACTGTATATAGCCTCTCTACTGTATATAGCCTCTACTGTATATAGCCTCTCTACTGTATATAGCCTCTCTACTGTATATAGCCTCGATACTGTATATAGCCTCGATACTGTATATAGCCTCGATACTGTATATAGCCTCTACTGTATATAGCCTCTCTACTGTATATAGCCTCTCTACTGTATATAGCCTCTCTACTGTATTTAGCCTCTCTACTGTATATAGCCTCGCTACTGTATATAGCCTCGCTACTGTATATAGCCTCGCTACTGTATATAGCCTCACTACTGTATATAGCCTCTCTACTGTATATAGCCTCTCTACTGTATATAGCCTCTCTACTGTATATAGCCTCTCTACTGTATATAGCCTCTCTACTGTATATAGCCCCTCTACTGTATATAGCCTGTCTACTGTATATAGCCTGTCTTTTTACCTTTCTTGCATTATTGGTTAGAGCCTGTTAGTAAGCATTTCACTGTAAGGTGAAAGGTGAGCTGTTGTATTCGGCGCACGTGACAAATAAACTGTGATTTGATTACAATCTATTTTCTAAGTTATTGGGTTATGTGTGTAACTTTCAAGGTAACCAAACGTTTCTCTTTGAAGCTGTCTTCATTCTTTGAAATTATTTCAAACAAGCTCAATTAGGCCAATTGTAGAATATGCATATTTTTTTCAGATGGTTTCTACAACTTTAACTACGCACAGTGACCACTGAAATACATGATGTGTCTTTTTGCACACAGTATAATATGAAATAACAAACGGGAAAACAATATGTGACGCTGAAATCATTAAAGAAAACAAGAACCAGAAACAGTGTGTAATTACATGGGTAACAAGCCCACCACCAATTACATTTAGAAAGCAGGAAGTGGGACACATTTGGTGTTTAGAAGGTCTCTGTGATATCGTGTTGGACTGATTCGTTACAGCGAAACTCATTTGTACCAATCAGAAAGCTGCACCGTTGGCTGTTAAAAAAATAAAATAAACGTTTTTCTGTGATGAATACTCAACGGCTTAATCAGCTCTGACCCACCAAACAGCTTTACACATACAAACAAAACTGCTTATTATATACACACACCACACACACAACACACACCACACACACCACAAACACCACACACACCACACACACCACACACCACACACACCACACACACAACACACCACACACACCACACACACAACACACCACACACACCACACCACACACACACCACACACACCACACCAAACACAACAAACCACACACACCACACACAACAAACCACACACACCACACCACACACACACCACACACCACACACACACACCACACACACCACACACCACACACAACAAACCACACACACCACACCACACACACAACAAACCACACACACCACACCACACACACAACAAACCACGCACACCACACACCACACACCACACACCACACACACCACACACACCACACACCACACACACAACACACACACACAACACAACACACACACCACACCACACACACAACAAACCCACAACACACACACACCACACACACAACACACACAACAAACCACACACACCACACCACACACACACACCACACACCACACACCACACACACCACACACACAACAAACCCACACCACACACACTGCACACACCACACACACAACAAACCACACACACCACACACACCACACACACACCACACACCACACACACAACACATATAACAAACCACACACACCACAAACCGCACACCACACACCACACACACACACCACACCACACACACACCACAGCACACACAACAAACCACACACACCACAGCACACACAACAAACCACACACACCACACCACATACACACCACACACACCACACACCACACACCACACACCACACACACACCACACACCACAAACCACACACACCACACCACACACACAACAAACCACACACACCACACCACACACACGACAAACCACGCACACCACACACCACACACCACACACACCACACACAGACCACACACCACACACACCCCACACACACAACACACACACAACACAACAAACCACACACACCACACCACACACACAACCACCCACACCACACACACCACACACACACAACAAACCACACACACCACACACACCACACACACCACACACCACACACACCACACACACCACACACACCACACATACCAAACCACACACACCACACACACCACACACACACCGCACACCACACACCACACACACCACACACACCACACACACCACACATACCAAACCACACACACCACACACACACCACACACCACACACACACACCACACATACCACACCACACACACACCACACCACACACAACAAACCACACACACCACACCACATACACAACAAACCGCACACACCACACCACACACAACAAACCACACACACCACACACAACAAACCACACACACCACACACAACACACCACACACACACCACACACCACACACCACACACCACACACCACACACACACACACACACACCACACACACATACACCACACACACCACACACCACACACAACAAACCACACACACCACACCACACACACAACAAACCACACACACCACACCACACACACACCACACACCACACACCACACACACACCACACACACAACACACCACACACACACCACACACACAACACACCACACACACAACAAACACAACAAACCACACACACCACACCACACACACAACAAACCCACACCACACACACTACACACACCACACACACAACAAACCACACACACCACACACACCACACACACAACAAACCACACACAGCACACCACACACACAAAAACCACACACACCACACCACACACACAACAAACCACACACACCACACCACACACACAACAAACCACACACCACACACACAACAAATCACACACACACCGATATTGTCATATTCAAAAGATGGTAATGAACAACTCAATAATTCCTTGTTTTTCAATGTTTTTACTTCAAATGTTGTTTCTTCTCAGTTCGGCCATTTTCCATCCCACTAGTCAAACGTATTTTGAAGCGATAACCATCTCCATGTTAAAATCCTATAAGTGGCTACATGACGATCCAATCAAGGCCTAAGTCATGCACCAAGCGGGGTTTGCTTGACTCTATCGAGATGAGGCCATTTGTTTTGCAGCTGGCTGTCTTGTCTTTCATTCACTGCTTTTGTCCCAAATGGCACCTTATTCCCTACATAGTGCACTGCTTTTGACCAGAGCCCTATGGGAACCCTGTGTGGAGAACAGTTTGCCGTTAGGGGACAGAGCCACTGCCTTAATTACACACTCCTTTTGTAAAAATGACAAAATATGGCAAAGCTCATTAAATATGGTGAAACTGGAAGTGTTTTCTGTCTTTCCGGGGTTTTGACATAAAGCATTTCTGGATTGTTAAGAGAGAGAGGGGCATTATGTTTCAGTGTCATCAGATGTAGCAGACAGACAGACACAGTGTCATCAGATGTAGCAGACAGACAGACACAGTGTCATTACATGAAGCAGACAGACACAGTGTCATCAGATGAAGCAGACAGACGGACACAGTGTCATCAGATGAAGCAGACAGACAGACACAGTGTCATCAGATGTAGCAGACAGACAGACACAGTGTCATCAGATGTAGCAGACAGACAGACACTGTGTCATCAGATGTAGCAGACAGACAGACACAGTGTCATCAGATGAAGCAGACAGACACAGTGTCATCAGATGTAGCAGACAGACACAGTGTCATTAGATGAAGCAGACAGACAGACAGACGTACTGGCAGCCTAGGGAGTGGAGCTGCCACAGCACGTCCTGGCTGGATACCCACTCTAGCTCGGTGAGTGTGGAGAGCTGGCACAGCACGTCCTGGCTGGATACCCACTCTAGCTCGGTGAGTGTGGAGAGCTGCCACAGCACGTCCTGGCTGGATACCCACTCTAGCTCGGTGAGTGTGGAGAGCTGCCACAGCACGTCCTGGCTGGATTCCCACTCTAGCTCGGTGAGTGTGGAGAGCTGCCACAGCACGTCCTGGCTGGATACCCACTCTAGCTCGGTGAGTGTGGAGAGCTGGCACAGGACATCCTGGCTGGATACCCACTCTAGCTCGGTGAGTGTGGAGACCTGGCACAGGACATCCTGGCTGGATACCCACTCTAGCTCGGTGAGTGTGGAGAGCTGGCACAGGACGTCCTGGCTGGATACCCACTTCAGCTCGGTGAGTGTGGAGAGCTGGCACAGGACGTCCTGGCTGGATACCCACTCTAGCTCGGTGAGTGTGGAGAGCTGGCACAGGACGTCCTGGCTGGATACCCACTTCAGCTCGGTGAGTGTGGAGAGCTGGCACAGGACGTCCTGGCTGGATACCCACTCTAGCTCGGTGAGTGTGGAGAGCTGGCACAGGACGTCCTGGCTGGATACCCACTCTAGCTCGGTGAGTGTGGAGAGCTGGCACAGGACGTCCTGGCTGGATACCCACTCTAGCTCGGTGAGTGTGGAGAGCTGGCACAGGACGTCCTGGCTGGATACCCACTCTAGCTCGGTGAGTGTGGAGAGCTGGCACAGGACGTCCTGGCTGGATACCCACTCTAGCTCGGTGAGTGTGGAGAGCTGGCACAGGACGTCCTGGCTGGATACCCACTCTAGCTCGGTGAGTGTGGAGAGCTGGCACAGGACGCAGTGGAGGCGTAGTGTGTAGAGCCAGCGCAGGACACACTGGACCGTGGAGGCGCACCGGACGTCTGGAGCGCAGAGCTGGCACAACTCGTCCTGGCTGGATACCCCCCGTAGCCCGGCAAGTGCGCGGAGCTGGAACAGGCCGCACTGGGTTGTGCTGGCGAACTGGGGGTACCGTGCGTAGAGCTGGCGCAGGATATCCTGAAGAGACGCACCGGAGGCCAGGAACGCTGAGCCGGCACAATCCCTCCTGGTTGAATGCCCACTCTACTCACGGCAACTGCGGGGAGCTGGAACAGAGCGCACCGGGCTATGAATGCGTACTGGAGACACCGTGCGCATCACTGCATAACACGGTGCCTGACCAGTCACACGCTCCCCATGGTAAGCACGGGGAGTTGGCTCAGGTCTAAACCCTGACTCTGCCAATCTCCCCGTGTGGCTGCCTCTCGTGCTTGCCTCGATGGTTTAACGCTTCATAACATTGCCGTTCTGCCCTCGCTGCCTCTATCTCCTCCTTCGGACGGCGATACTCCCCGGCCTGCCTCCAGGGTTCTTTACCGGCTAGGATTTCCTCCCAGATCCAGTCCTCCTGACCACGCTGCTTGGTCCTTTGGTCGTGGGTAGTTCTATGACCCCTGTCGTCGGAAGGACCAACGCGCAGCGTGAAAAGTGTTCCTGATTTATTTTATAAAAAAAAAAAAACACTTGAACAAAGTAACAAAACGAAAGCGAACAGTTCTGTCAGGCAACAACTACAGCTAAACAGAAAACAACTCCCCACAAAACACAGGTGGGAAAAAGGCTACCTAAGTATGATTCTCAATCAGAGACAACGATAGACAGCTGCCTCTGATTGGTAACCACACTCGGGGCAAAAACAAAGAAATAGGAAACATAGAATGCCCACCCTAATCACACCCTGCCCTAACCAACTAGAGAAAAACTAGAGAAATAAAACGTCTCTCTAAGGTCAGGGCGTGACAGTCAGTGAGACAGAACAGCTCATTAGAGGTGGAAAACAACGTGTCACGACAATGATCTTTCAGATCATTATTTTTTTGTGTGCTGAGAATAGAAACACTGTTTTTTCCCCCCTTCACTTTGTTGAATTCAACAGATCTATAAAGACACTTAGACATTAATTCTCTCTATACAAGTATAGCTGATACTTATTTGGAAACCAAATCAATCTTAAAAATACACACTCTTAGAATCCCTGACAATATTCTTTCCAGAATTACTTATTTTCCCCCAAAAAAACGTATTAAGAGCTCTAAAGACAATTTGCATTTGAGAATTATTTTCCTCAAAAAACACATGTCTCAGTTATTAAATCAAAAACCATATACTATAGTGGTTAATTTCAACATAGTATAATTGTGCAGACAGAGATGCTGTATAGCTGTGTAGACAGAGATGCTGTATAGTTGTGTAGACAGAGATGCTGTATAGTTGTGTAGGCAGAGATGCTGTATAGTTGTGTAGGTAGAGATGCTGTATAGTTGTGTAGACAGATATGCTGTATAGTTGTGTAGGTAGAGATGCTGTATAGGTGTGTAGGTAGAGATGCTGTATAGTTGTGTAGACAGAGATGCTGTATAGTTGTGTAGACAGAGATGCTGTATAGTTGTGTAGACAGAGATGCTGTATAGTTGTGTAGGTAGAGATGCTGTATAGTTGTGTAGGTAGAGATGCTGTATAGTTGTGTAGACAGAGATGCTGTATAGTTGTGTAGACAGAGATGCTGTATAGTTGTGTAGGTAGAGATGCTGTATAGTTGTGTAGGTAGAGATGCTGTATAGTTGTGTAGGTAGAGATGCTGTATAGTTGTGTAGACAGAGATGCTGTATAGTTGTGTAGGTAGAGATGCTGTATAGTTGAGTAGGTAGAGATGCTGTATAGTTGTGTAGACAGAGATGCTGTATAGTTGTGTAGACAGAGATGCTGTATAGTTGTGTAGACAGAGATGCTGTATAGTTGTGTAGACAGAGATGCTGTATAGTTGAGTAGGTAGAGATGCTGTATAGTTGTGTAGACAGAGATGCTGTATAGTTGTGTAGACAGAGATGCTGTATAGTTGTGTAGACAGAGATGCTGTATAGTTGTGTAGACAGAGATGCTGTATAGTTGTGTAGACAGAGATGCTGTATAGTTGTGTAGACAGAGATGCTGTATAGTTGTGTAGGTAGAGATGCTGTATAGTTGCGTAGGTAGAGATGCTGTATAGTTGCGTAGACAGAGATGCTGTATAGTTGTGTAGACAGAGATGCTGTATAGTTGTGTAGGTAGAGATGCTGTATAGTTGTGTAGGTAGAGATGCTGTATAGTATTGTAGACAGAGATGCTGTATAGTTGTGTAGACAGAGATGCTGTATAGTTGTGTAGACAGAGATGCTGTATAGTTGTGTAGGTAGAGATGCTGTATAGTTGTGTAGACAGAGATGCTGTATAGTTGTGTAGGTGTAGTGCAGACGGCAGTTCTAACTTTGAACTTTGATCGATGACGGACGGTAACAAATCAACAAGTTTTCACTTTCGTTGTTTTCTTTGTGATGAGAGGTGAGGTAGTTAATACCAGGGCGTGATGGATGGCATAAGGCACGATGTTTGGCTCGACACTCTGTCTTGCCCGTTCTGGCACACGAATAGAGACCATTTGATAGAAGCAATTAATTGTCGAGGAAGTTCCCGAAATTAAAATGAGACGGGTGGGAGGTGGTGGTGGTGGTAGTGGTCGCAAACTGAGACCAACTTCCAAGGTGCTTTCTTATTATGAAACATAGCAAATAGGGAATGGAATACAAATCAAAAGGGTTAGATGAGATGATCTGTTGTATCTTTAGAGGAAAATACAAATATGTTTGTCTGTAGACATTAATCCCTTGAACGTGGGCTGTATCAGAACGCCAAGCCCAGCAAATCCCCTTCACCACCCCACTGTGTGTGATAGAAGTACCACAACTCAATGGTGATGACATTATATTTGTGTGTTTGATAAAGCTTTGTTCTCTTTTTTTAATGCTACATTAATTAGCTAAGTAACAGAGACAACCATTTAATTCAATGGGTTTTACGGATGACGCCTCCTTTTAGAACGATGACCGCTAACCATTAATTACGCTGCACACCTAATTTCCAATGACAACACCGGCGGTCGGCAGGACTGCGATGAGGGCTTGATGCTGCGGCGCGGAAGCATGAACGATCACGGTCTTCCAGTAAATTCATTAGCTGCTTCATTAAGTAAGCACCGGTAGAGGCAGAAAGTAACACTCCGGAATCATTATAGTCCAACCACACAGCTTTTCACTGAACCAAACATCAACATGCTAGTGAATCGCAGCGAACCACATACACGTGACATAATAACGTCTCATTTATCATGGTGCGCTGCTAGAAGCAGAAAGTCACACCCCTCTAATCGTAGTCTACTCACTGTTCAAACATCTACTGTATATCAGATACTATTAATCACAGCTCACCACATCCTATAGAATGATGGCCCCTCTACTCTTTCCTATTTTTTTTACCAATGACCTGCCACTGGCATTAAACAAAGCATGTGTGTCCGTGTATGCTGATGATTCAACCATTTACGCATCAGCAACCACAGCTAATTAAGTCAGTGAAACACTTAACAAGGTTTGCAGTCAGTCATGGAATGGGTGGCCAGTAATACACTGGTTCTGAACATCTCTAAAACTAAGAGAATTGTATTTAGTACAAATAATTCCTTAAGTTCTAGACCTCAGCTGAGTTTGGTAGTGAATGGGGTGGCTGTTGAACAAGTACAAGAGACTAAATTACTTGGCGTTACCTTGGATTGTAAACTGTCATGGTCAAAACATATAGATTCAATGGTTGTAAAGATGGGGGAGAGGTCTGGCCGTAATAAAGAGATGCTCTGCTTTTTTGACACCACACTCCAAAAAGCAAGTTCCGCAGGCTCTAGTTTTGTCTCATCTTGATTATTGTCCAGTCATGTGGTCCAGTGCTGCAAGGAAAGACCTAGTTAAACTGCAGCTGGCCCAGAACAGAGCGGCACGTTTTGCTCTTAATTGCAATCAGGGCGATAATATCAACACTATGCGTGCCAGTCTCTCTTGGCTAAGAGTTGTGGAGAGACTGACTGCATCACTTATTTTAATTAGAAACACGTGTTAAAATTCCAAATTGTTTGCATAGTCAACTTACACACAGCTCTGACACACACAGTAGCACCACCAGACATGCCACCAGGGGTCTTTTCACAGTTCCCAAAACTAGAAGAAATTCAAGAAAGAGTAGAGTTATATAGAGTCATTATCTCATATTGCTCAAGAAAGAGTAGTTATATTGAGTCATTATCTCATATTGCTCAAGAAAGAGTAGAGTTATATAGAGTCATTATCTCATATTGCTGAAGAAAGAGTAGAGTTATATAGAGTCATTATCTCATATTGCTCAAGAAAGAGTAGAGTTATATAGAGTCATTATCTCATATTGCTCAAGAAAGAGTAGAGTTATAATCAGTCATTATTCTATGGAACTCTGTTCCATCTCATATCGCTCAACTGAACAGCAGACCTGGTTTCAAAAACCAGATAAAGCAACACCTCACGACACAACCCCTCTCCCCTATTTGACCTGGATAGTTTGTGTGTATGTATTGATATGTAGGCTACGTGTTCATTTTTACATTGATGTAGTTCTCTTCTTGAGCTGTTCATGTCTATTCATGTTCTATATTATGTTTCGTGTTTTGTGTGGAACCCCAGGAAGAGTAGCTGCTGCTTTCGCTACAGCTAAGGGGGATCCTAGTAAAACACCAAAAATGATGTCTCCTTTAGTGTTTTATCTTGTGTGTTAACTGAGTCCTGGACTTGCTGGAGGAACATCTGGTACTTAAATGCCTAGCTGATGCTGTTGGAGCGCTTCTGAGAGGGAACCGGCCACTATGGCCACTCCTCCGAGATGCCGGTGCTACACATTTCACCAAAAACATAAACATCACATACTATCAACGTTAATTACGCCATACTGATATATACAGTATTAGATACTGCTGAGGCCTTTGTCAGGTGTTGTCTAGACTCAATGACAGTATGTATAGTTTAAACACTACCGTTCAAAAGTTTGGGGAAATGTCCTTGTTTTTGAAAAAAAATTGGTCCATAAAAAAACAAACATCAAATTGATCAGAAATACAGTGTAGACATTGTTAATGTTGTAAATGACTATTGTAGCTGGAAACAGCTGCATTTTTATGGAATATCTACATAGGCGTACAGAGGCCCATTATCAGCAACCATCACTCCTGTGTTCCAGTGGCAGGTTGTGTTAGCTAATCCAAGTTGATCATTTCAAAAGACTAATTGATCATTAGACAACCCTGGGTTCGATTACAGGCTCAAAATGGCCAGAAACAAATACCTTTCTTCTGAAACTCATCAGTCTATTCTTCTTCTGAGAAATGAAGGCTATTGCATGCGAGAAATTGCCAAGAAATTGCAGATCTCGTACAACCCTGTGTACTACTCACCTTTACAGAACAGAGCAAACTGGCTCTAACCAGAATAGAAAGAGGAGTGGAAGGCCCCGGTGCACAGCTTAGCAAGAGGACAAGTACATTAAGAGTGTCTAGTTTGAGAAACAGACGCCTCACAAGTCCGTTATTGGGAACTTCCATAAATTGTACACGCAAAACACCAGTCTCAACGTCAACAGTGAAGAGATGACTCCGGGATGCTGGCCTTCTAGGCAGAGTTGCAAAGACATAGCCATATCTCAGACTGGCCAATAAAAAGAAAAGATTAAGTTGGGCAAAAGAACACAGGCACAGGACAGAGGAACTATGCTTGGAAGACCAACATCCCGGGCTCTGTACGCCTATGTAGATATTCCATAAAAAATCTGCCATTTCCAGCTACAATAATAATTTATAACATTAACAATGTCTACACTGTATATCTGATCAAGTTGATGTTATTTTTAATATACAAAAAATGTAATTTTCTTTCAAAAAATAAGGACATTTCTAAGTGACCCCAAACATTTGAACGGTAGTGTACGTATAGTGGTAATTTATATAGTACTTGGTACTTTATAGTATAAACGTATAGTGATAATTTATATAGAACTTGGTACTTTATAGTATACACAGTTGAATTCGGAAGATTAAATTAAAACTCGCTTTTCAACCATTCCACAAATTTGGGCAAGTTGGTTAGGACATTCAAAACAACAGAAATCCCATAATTCAAAATCCTCAAACATACAAGTATTTTACACCATTTTAAAGATACACTTGTAAATCCAGCCAAAGTGTCCGATTTCAAAAAGGTTTTACGACGAAAGCAAACCAAACAATTATGTTAGGTCAGAGCCAAGTCACAGAAAAAGACAGCCATTTTTCCAGCCAAAGAGAGGAGTCATAAAAAGCAGAAATAGAGATAAAATGAATCACTAACCTTTGATGATCTTCATCAGATGACACTCATAGGACTTCATGTTACACAATACATGTATGTTTTGTTCGGTAAAGTTCATATTTATATCCAAAAATCTGAGTTTAGCCGGGACGCTACTGTCTCACTTGGCAAAAAGCCAGAGAAAATGCAGAGCGCCAAATTCAAATTAATTACTATAAAAATTACTATAAAAATCTAACTTTCATTAAATCACACATGAAAGATACCAAATTAAAGCTACACTGGTTGTGAATCCAGCCAACATGTCAGAATTCAAATAGGCTTTTCGGCAAAAGCAAACAATGCAATTATCTGAGGATAGCACCATTGTAATCAAAGAGAGAGAAGCGTATTTCAACCCTGCAGGCGCGACACAAAAAGCAGAAATAAAAATATAATTCATGCATAATTCAACAGCTTCTGTTGTTGGCACTCCAATATGTCCCATAAACATCACAAATGGTCCTTTGGTTCGATTAATTTCGTTGATATATATCCAAAATGTCCATTTATTTGGCGGCGTTTGATCCAGAAAAACAGCGGTTCCAAATTGTGAAACGTGACGACAAAATATCTCAAAGGTTACCTGAAAACTTTGCCCAAAAATTTCCAACTACTTTTGTAATACAACTTTAGGTATTTTTTTACGTAAATAATCGATCAAATTGAAGACGGGATGATCTGTGTTCAATACAGGATTAAAACCAACTGTAGCTAGCTTTCTAGTCACGCACTTCTAACAAACAGGGCACTAAGAGTGACCCGCCTTCAAGATGGCCGTACTTCTTCATTACACAAAGGAATAACCTCAACTAATTTCTAAAGACTGTTGACATCCAGTGGAATGGGTAGGAACTGCAAGAAGCTCCCTTAGAAATCTGGTTTCCCAATGAAATCTCATTGAAAAGAGTGTGACCTAAAAAAATAAAAAAAACCGTAATGGTTTGTCCTCGGTGTTTCGCCCGCTAAATAAGTTTGGTTGTACTCACAGACATGATTCAAACAGTTTTAGAAACGTCAGAGTGTTTTCTATCCAAATCTACTAATAATATGTTCATATAACTATAGTAATAACATCTTCTGGGGATGAGTAGCTGGCAGTTTAAAAAGGCATGCTTTTCATCCAAAATTCCAAATGCTGCCCCCTACGAAGTTAAACAGCTTGGAAAATTCCAGAAAAGGATGTCATGGCTTTAGAAGCTTCTGACAGGCTAATTGACATAATATGAGTCAATTGGAGGTGTACCTGTGGATGTATTTCAAGGCATACCTTCAAACTAAGTGCCTCTTTGCTTGAAATCATGGGAAAATCTAAAGAAATCAGCCAAGACCTCAGAAAGAAAAATTATAGACCTCCACAAGTCTGGTTCATCCTTGGGAGCAATTTCCAAATGCCTGAAGGTACCACGTTCATCTGTACAAACAATAATACGCAAATATAAACACCATGGAACCATGCAGCCATCATATCGCTAAGGAAGGAGACACATTCTGTCTCCTAGAGATGTACGTACTTTGGTGAGAAAAGTGCAAATCAATCCCAGAACATCAGCAAGTACCTTGTGAAGATGCTGGAGGAAACAGGTACAAAAGTATCTATATCCACAGTAAAACGAGTCCTATATTTACATACCCTGAAAGGCCGCTCAGCAAGGAAGAAGCCACTGCTCCAAAACCGCCATAAAAAAGCCAGACTACGGTTTGCAACTGCACATGGGGACAAAGATCGTACTTTTTGGAGAAATTTCCTCTGGTCTGATGAAACAAAAATAGAACTGTTTGGCCATAATGACAATCGTTATGTTTGGAGGAAAAAAGGGGATGCTTGCAAGCCGAAGAACACCATCCCAAACGTGAAGCACGGGGGTGGCAGCATCATGTTGTTGTGGTGCTTTGCTGCAGGAGAGACTGGTGCACTTCACAAAATAGATAGCATCATGAGGGAGGACAATTATGTGGATATATTGAAGCAACATCTCAAGACATCAGTCAGGAAGTTAAAGCTTGATCCTTAATTGGTCTTCCAAATGGACAATGACCCCAAGCATACTTCCAAAGTTGTGGCAAAATGGCTTAACGGCAACAAAGTCAAGTTATTGGAGTGGCCATCACAAAGCCCTGACCTCAATCCCATAGAAAATGTAGAAGCAGAACTGAAAAAGCGTGTGAGCGCAAACCTGACTCAGTTACACCAGCTCTGTCAGGAGGAATGGGACAAAATTCAACCAACTTATTGTGGGAAGCTTGTGGAATGCTACCCAAAACGTTTGACCTAGTTAAACAATTTAAATGCAATGCTACCAAATACTTATTGAGTGTATGTAAACTTCTGGCCGGGAATGCGATGAACGAAATAAAAGCTGATATAAATAATTCTCTCCACTATTATTCTGACATTTCACATTTTCAAAATAAAGTGGTGATCCTAACTGACCTAAAACAAGGATTGTTTTTACATGTTTAAATGTCAGGAATTGTTAAAAACTGAGATTAAATATACTTGGCTACATTGTATGTAAACTTCCAACGTCAACTGTACATATAGTGCTTCATTTATATAGTACTTATTACTTTATAGTATATACATATAGTGCTTAATTTATATAGTACTTAGGACTTTATAGTACATATGTATAGTGCTTAATTTATATAGTACTCAGTACTTTATAGTATATACACAGAGTGCCTAATTTATATAGTACTTAGGACTTTATAGTATACACGTATAGTGCTTAATTTATATAGTACTCAGTACTTTATAGTATATATGTGTAGTTTTTATTTTATATAGCCCTTAGTGCTTTTATAGTATATTAGTTATAGTGCTTAAACACTTAACTGATGCTTTTGGAAAGCTTCAGAAGAGTGAAATTGGCACTATGGCCAAAACTCAGGGCCATGGATGGTGTGACTGGTCAATTTATTCTTCTTGCATTTGTTCCAGCCTGCTGTCTACTGATGCAATAGACTGGCTATCATTTACTTATGTTGATTATTGAATCATAGAAGGAGAGAGAAAAAACCTCAGAGCATAATAGCCTTGGCTGGCCAGACTGCTCCTGCTGCCCTGCTGCCTGCTGTCCTAATGAAGTTGGGACCAAACCGGGTCTATCCTCAGTCGATTCAGAAAAATGACTTTCGCTGTAAATTACCATAATGAAACATGAATAGCCCAGAGCTGTGGCTGGGAGGAAGGGGACGAGCTGCTGTAGGAAAGGAAGACTGTTGAGGAACCCAGAGCTGTGGCTGGGAGGAAGGGGACGAGCTCCTGTAGGATAGAAAGACTGTTGAGGAACCCAGAGTTGTGGCTGGGAGGAAGGGGACGAGCTGCTGTAGGAAATAAGACTGTTGAGGAGCCCAGAGCTGTGGCTGGGAGGAAGGGGACGAGCTGCTGTAGGAAATAAGACTGTTGAGGAACCCAGAGCTGCGGCTGGGAGGAAGGGGACGAGCTGCTGTTGAAGACAAGGGGATGTGTCCTAAATGCCACTAACGTGATAGTAACATGTTCCCTGTTCCCATCTTGAGGTTGCTACAACCTAGCCTATGAATGAAACGTTCATAACTTTGGTGCACACAGGTCGAGAGAAAGATTTGAGGTGACAGACAGTGACTCGTGGACAGACATTAACACATTCAATACCGCCTTGCACACCCTTACCTGAATCTAGCTGATCTAGGGTGTAATCATTAGTCCAACAGTTGCAAACGAGAGTTTCTATTGGACAAATTCAGGTATGTTTATCCCTGTTTCGTTCCATTCGCTTCCCTTTAAGCTTACCTTGACAAAGAGGACTTCCAGTGTTGTGTTGGATAGTCATAGCCAGCTGGATAAAATAGCATCCATCTGTTTGAGCAGGGTATTTGAGTAGCCTAACTAGCCAGCTGCATTTGCTAAGTGAAAGTGAATGTGAAAAAAAATGCCTACATTGTTGAAGAAATTAATTTGTTCAAAACTGTTCAACTATTCTCTCTTTAAGTCAACTATTCACCATATTTGAAACACTGCAATGCAAGCTAGCTGTAGCTTATGCTTTAAGTACTAGATTCATTTTCTGATACTTTGATTGGGTGGACAACATGTCAGTTCATGATGCAAGAGCTCTGATAGGTTGGAGGACGTCCTATGGAAGTTGTCATAATTACTGTGTATGTTTATAGAAGGGGGTGAGAACCATGAGCCTCCTAGGTTTTGTATTTAAGTCAATGTACCCAGAGGAGGATGGAAGCTAGCTGTCCTCCAGCTACACCATGGTGTTACCCTACAAAGTGCTGTTGAGACTACTGTAGAGCTTAATTTGCAAAACATTGTGTTTTAATCATTATTATATTTAGAATAGTAGTATCTGAAAAGGATAACTTTTAAAATATTTTTAGATTTTTATTTTTTATGAAATTCACTTACGATGATGGTCCTCCCGTTCCTCCTCTGAGAAGCATCTATTAGGAATTCCCGGGCAATTTGGGATACACACAAAGCCATTGTGAAGGCTTTCACTGGAGTGGTCATGCAAATGAGAGACAGAGAGAGAGAGAGAGGGGAATGCTTTTCTTTTGTGTTTGTTTTGTGGTGCAGTTATTACGCAATCCTCCACACTGAATCAAAGACAATAAATGAAAGATAATTGATCGAAATGCTGTCGCTGGGCATTCTTCAGAGCAACAATCACATTTACAAACAATTATGAGGATTATTGCAAATATTTGCGATGCATTGAGAGAGACCACTAGACAGACACAAGATGCTGTGGGCGTCTGGCCTTGGCTGTTGGCAACGAGACACAGTCCTATAAAGAAGAACAGGGGTCACAGAGTTCAGATTCCCTCCTTAAGTGCAATAATAAAAAAATAATACACTTTTTTATTTTTTTCGGAAAGTACCAGAGTTCAGTCTGACACAGATAAACAATGTGATCGAAGGAGAGTGAATCATTCCTCATAAAGGACAGAACAAACATTATGACCTTTCATAAAAGTAGAGAATAATATAGAGGATATATTTTTGGATCATTTTGGCACAGGGAAGGATTTCAAAAAGGTTTTCAGTCCCGGAGACGATACATCAATTAGAAGAGCATTTCCCTTAACCGAGAGGGACGAGGAAAGATGATCTGAACGCCCTGATAGAAGCAAAACTCTGTATTGTTTTCAGGTTATTCTTGGAAAATATTTGTTGAAAAGTTTGCTGTCCATACAGATGTAAGTATATACAGACGAGAAATCCGTGGTCATGTTTTTTTAATTATAAAAACATTGCAAATTGCTTCTTCATATTTACTCCGCGTGTTCTACTTCCGATGGCGTTGATCTTCATTGAAATGTTTTGGGGAAACATTCAACTGTCTTTTGTAACACTCGTTTTGTTGTAAGACTCATTCCATCGAACACATAGCTGCTATGATTGGCTTTCTTGGGATACAAGATTTATAATTGTTCTGCCCTTAGGTGCAGAATTGTACTCATTTTATTATTCAAGAATGTTCTAAAAAGAATACCAGTGCATTGTTGATGGATATATTTTTGTAATTTTCCTCTAACAACTTCCATCCGTAACCTCCAGCCTGTTTCAATCCAGTTATAACAGATTAAAATGTAAAGCCCAGGCTCAATGTTGGTGTTAGAGAGAGAGAGAGAGAGACAGAGAGAGAGGGAGACAGAGAGAGAGACAGAGACAGAGACAGAGACAGAGACAGAGACAGAGACAGAGACAGAGACAGAGAGAGAGAGAGAGAGAGAGAGAGAGAGAGAGAGAGACAGAGAGAGAGAGAGAGAGAGAGAGAGAAGAGAGAGAGACAGCGACAGAGAGAGAGAGAGAGACAGCGACAGAGAGAGAGAGAGAGACAGCGACAGAGAGAGAGAGAGAGAGAGCGACAGAGAGAGAGAGAGAGACAGCGACAGAGAGAGAGAGACAGACAGACAGACAGACAGACAGACAGACAGACAGATAGACAGACAGACAGACAGACAGAGGCTAGAAGTAATCATGCTGTGGTTTTTGAACATCATTTCTCTGAAATGTAATAAGTTCAGAGGCTCCAGTGAAAACAAGTCATTTGGAATAAGCATGCCGTTCTCTCCCCATTGAATTCCCCAACAGAAATATCTCCCCTTTCTCCTTCTCCTCCTTTCCTAGTCCTCTTTTCCCGTTTATTTACTAGCTCTTCAGTTTCCTCCCGTCTCCTTAAAGGCTCACCAAATCCCCCCTTGTGAGTGTCTAACGATGAAAATAACCAAAGTGCTACAAGTCAGAATACTGGTGTGGAGCCCTGTGGGAGGAAGAGAAGCGATGATAACAGAATGGGACGAGCTGGAAGAACCCTTTCTTCCTTGTCATTAGAGACTCAAAATGGAGGAATTTGGGAATGGATATAATAAATAATATATATATTTTTAATGTTACCCTCCCCTCTCCATAGTTCATCCCCATGTTGAGAAAATACATAATGTGATAAAATCAGTATCTCGGGAGAAACCAATTATCTAACCCCTTCCAATCCTACCACATCCCCCCTCCCCAGCCCACCCACTCCCAATCCTACCACATCCCCTCTCCCCAGCCCACCCCCCTCCCAATCCTACCCCATCCCCTCTCCCCAGCCCACCCCCCTCCCAATCCTAACCCATCCCCCCTCCCCAGCCCACCCCCCTTCCAATCCTACCCCATCCCCCCTCCCCAGCCCACCCCCTCCCAATCCTACTCCATCTCCCATCCCCCCTCCCCAGCCCACCCCCTCCCAATCCTACCCCATCCCCCCTCCCCAGCCCAGCCCACCCCTCCCAATCCTACCCCATCCCCCCTCCCCAGCCCACCCCCTCCCAAATCCTACCCCATCCCCCCTCCCCAACCCACCCCCTCCCAATCCTACCCAACCCCCCCTCCCCAGCCCACCCCCCTCCCAATCCTACCCCATCCCCCCTCCCCAGCCTACCCCCCTCCCAATCCTAACCCATCCCCCCTCCCCAGCCTACCCCCCTCCCAATCCTAACCCATCCCCCCTCCCCAGCCCACCCCCCTTCCAATCATACCCCATCCCCCCTCCCAATCCTACCCCATCCCTCCCACCACGGCCCATTCCTCCTCCTATTTTACTGCCCTCAATGTTTCATGGATTGGCCATTGCAGCAGCCACCTCACAGGACACGCCCACTGGGGTCATCACATCATTCCATTGGAGGGCAACAAACAAACTGATCTGATCTGAGGGGTTCAGCTCGGTGGTACTGTTACTGTACGGCACATCACATCGCCTGCCTCTGACCTAAAACAGCTGTAGCATCTCCCTCCCGAGCACATCTGGTGCCTGGGTAAAAGGTAAAGACAAGACGTGGCCCTTTTGGCATCAGGATATCGGCACTTGCTTAGAGAAAGAGTAAGCATTGCCTCAGGAGAGTAAGGACTTCAGTCACACTCTGTGTCATAAGATACTCTGCTCAGCTCACTGACTAACTGATGTTGTGAGGATCTCTCAGGTGGTTTATAGAACATCAGGGTGTTGTGAGGATCTCTCAGGTGGTTTATAGAACATCAGGGTGTTATGAGGATCTCTCAGGTCGTTAATGGGGTGTTGTGAGGATCTCTCAGGTGGTTTATAGAACATCATGGTGTTGTGAGGATCTCTCAGGTGGTTTATAGAACATCAGGGTGTTGTGAGGATCTCTCAGGTGGTTTATAGAACATCAGGGTGTTATGAGGATCTCTCAGGTCGTTAATGGGGTGTTGTGAGGATCTCTCAGGTGGTTTATAGAACATCATGGTGTTGTGAGGATCTCTCAGGTGGTTTATAGAACGTCAGGGTGTTGTGAGGATCTCTCAGGTGGTTTATAGAACATCATGGTGTTGTGAGGATCTCTCAGGTGGTTTATAGAACGTCAGGATGTTGTGAGGATCTCTCAGGTGGTTTATAGAACATCATGGTGTTGTGAGGATCTCTCAGGTGGTTTATAGAACGTCAGGATGTTGTGAGGATCTCTCAGGTGGTTTATAGAACATCATGGTGTTATGAGGATCTCTCAGGTCGTTAATGGGGTGTTGTGAGGATCTCTCAGGTGGTTTATAGAACGTCAGGGTGTTGTGAGGATCTCTCAGGTGGTTTATAGAAAATCATGGTGTTGTGAGGATCTCTCAGGTGGTTTATAGAACGTCAGGGTGTTGTGATGGATCTCTCAGGTCGTTTATAGAACAGGATATCAGCGCCTGCCTCACTAGAGCTGTATTATTGACATATGGAATATTAGGCTCAAGTGTAGAAACTGTCTATTCTTATTTTAAATGTAGTTCTGTCCTTGAGTTCATACCTAAGTACAGTACACGACCAAAAGTATGTGAACAGCCCTTCAAATTAGCGGATGACGGCTATTTCAGAAAATCGAGAACACAGCCGTGCAATCTCCATAGACAAACATTGGCAGTAGAATATCCTTATTGAAGGGCTCAGTAACAACAGTTTCATAGGATGCCACCTTTTCTACAAGCCAGTTTGTCAAATTTCTGCCCTGCTAAAGCTGCCCAGGTCCGCTGTAAGTGGTGTTGTTGTGGGAATGTCTAGGCTAGGAGTAACAACGGTTCAGCCGTGAAGTGGTAGACCACACAAGCCCGACTGCTGAATTGCATAGCGTGTAAAAATCGTCTGTACTCGGTTGCATCACTCGCTACCGAGTTCCAAACTGCCTCTGGAATCAACGTCAGCACAATAACTGTTCGTCTGGAGCTTCATGAAATGGCTTTCCACGGCAGAGCAGCCGCGCACAAGCCTAAGATCCCCATGCGCTATAACAAGCGTTGGCTGGAGCGGTGTAAAGCTCGCCACAGTTGGACTCTGGAGCAGTGGAAATGCGTTCTCTGTAGTGATGAATCACGCTTTACCATCTGGCAGTCCCAAGGACAAATCTGGGATTGGAGGATGCCAGGAGAACGCTATCTACCCGAATGCATAGTGCCAACTGTAAAGTTTGGTGGAGGAGGAATAATGGTCTGGGTCTGTTTTTCATAGTTCGGGCTTGGCCCGAAATCTTAACACTACAGCATACAATGATTTTCTAGACAATTCTGTGCTTCCAACATTGTGGCAACAGTTTGGGGAATGCCCTTTCCTGTTTCTGCATGACAATGCCCCCGTGCACAACGCGAGGTCCATACAGAAGTGGAAGAACTTTACTGGCCTGCACATAGCCCTGATGTCAACCACTTGATTGGACGACATCACTAATGCTCTTGTGGCTGAATGGAAGCAAGTCCACACAGCAATCTTCCAACATCTAGTGGAAAGCCTTCCCTGAAGAGTGGAAGCTGTTATAGAAGCGAAAGGGCTACCAACAAGTAAACTAGAGTCTGGGAAAAATTGTGCCTTTTATAAACGTATTTCATGCAATTTTACTTCATTTTACAAGACTGGAGACTTTTTAATAACCCACAAATGATCAAAATGGCAGGCTATTTTGACAAACGGAGAAACTGAGATCATTAAAAACTACCTTGTCTTGAATCCATCGATAGCATAGGCCTAGGTTTGTGAAGACATATTGTAGGCTACAATATGAGGAGGGAAATATTTTTAATATTGTGAAAGGCCTGTTTTGTCTGCGTGCTGTTTTTTCACTGACAGATTTGAAGTGCATTCTCCACTGTGGTCTGTTCATTACTATTTGGCTACAATCCACAGCTAGGCTGTTTTAAAAAATAAATAACTATTGGTCCTCTGTCGCTACATTATAGGCCTTCTCACGGTGAAGTAGGCTATTCTGAATTATTTCATTTATTTTTGAACAGACAGCAGTAATTATATAACTTTGGAAAATGTATTTAAATTAATGCGGTTTGATGCAGTTCCTTCAAAACCCTTCGTGCGATTCTATGAGGAAATCATTTATGAAGTGCAACACTCTAGAGATGAGAGTTGCAGGTTCATGTCTATCAGAGCAGAGAGAGAGCAGAGAGCAGAGAGCAGAGAGCAGAGAGAGAGAGAGAGAGAGAGAGAGTGTGAGTGAGTGGGATCCAGAACAAAACAGTCTGAAACGGTGAGGTACCACATCCTGTTCCCGGCAGGATCCGGCTCAAATTAAGCATTGAATATGGAAACCCGTAGCGGGTGATAATTGTAACTACAGGTTTTAGAGAGTACATGTTACCCTAGGATACCCATTGCGGGTGGTAACTGTAAAAAGCCTATACTTTACCCCAGTATACCCATTACAGGCAGAAACTATAGAGACAACGTATCTTTATTCACGTCAGGGGAATTTAGCGAAGCAATGTTGCTATATTGACATCAGGGGAATTTAGTGAAAAGTGTCGGCCTATTTGTTTGCACCTCTTTGTTGTTGCATTTACGTTTTCGTGTGTTTTGCACTTGCATTCAGTAGCATCTATGAATCACATGATTCATGTTACATGTATGAACTTGTACTTATTTTAAATGTATGTAGTTCTGTCCTTCTGATGTACTGATGTCTAGTAATCTTCTGTGTGTCATGTTTTGTGCTTTGTGTGGACCCCAGAATGAGTAGCTGCTGCATATGCAACAGCTAATGGGGATCCTAGTAAAATACTACAATACTGTGCATGTAACGGTCGTCTGTTGAAGAAAGAGTGAACCAAAGCGCAGCGTGGTAAGTGTTCATGATTTATTCTCAAAAAAAACACTAGAACAAAATAACAAAGAGCAAAACGACAACAAACAGTTCTGTCAGGTGCAGAAACACAAAACAGAAAATCACTACCCACAAAACACAGGTGGGAAAAGGCTACCTAAGTATGGTTCATAATCAGAGACAACGATAGACAGCTGTCCCTGATTGAGAACCATACCCGGCCAAAACAAAGAAATACAACACATAGAAAAATGAACATAGAATGCCCACCCAAATCACACCCTGACCAAACCAAAATAAAGACATAAAAAGCTCTCTAAGGTCAGGGCGTGACAGTGCGTACCAAATATATCCCTATCCCCTGTAAAGTGCACTACTTTAAACCAGGGTGGCACACTATCCCCTGTTAAGGTGCACTACTTTTAACCAGGGTGGCACCCCATCCCCTGTAAAGTGCACTACTTTAAACCAGGGTGTTGAATAGAGAGAGGAGAGTCTCTGTGTTGTTGAATAGAGAGAGGAGAGTCTCTGTGTTGTTTAATAGAGAGAGGAGAGTCTCTGTGTTGTTGAATAGAGAGAGGAGAGTCTCTGTGTGTTGAATTAGAGAGAGGAGAGTCTCTGTGTGTTGAATAGAGAGAGGAGAGTCTCTGTGTTGTTTAATAGAGAGAGGAGAGTCTCTGTGTGTTGAATAGAGAGAGGAGAGTCTCTGTGTGTTGATGAATAGAGAGAGGAGAGTCTCTGTGTGTTTATTGGAGAGAGGAGAGACTGTGTGTGTTGAATTAGAGAGAGGAGAGTCTCTGTGTGTTGAATAGAGAGAGGAGCGTCTCTGTGTGTTGAATAGAGAGAGGAGAGTCTCTGTGTGTTGATGAATTGAGAGAGGAGAGTCTCTGTGTGTTTATTAGAGAGAGGAGAGTCTCTGTGTGTTGAATTAGAGAGAGGAGCGTCTCTGTGTGTTGAATAGAGAGAGGAGAGTCTCTGTCTGTTGTTAAATAGAGAGAGGAGAGTCTCTGTGTGTTGAATAGAGAGAGGAGAGTCTCTGTGTGTTGAATAGAGAGAGGAGAGTCTCTGTGTGTTTAATAGAGAGAGGAGAGTCTCTGTGTGTTGAATAGAGAGAGGAGAGTCTCTGTGTGTTGAATAGAGAGAGGAGAGTCTCTATGTGTTTAATAGAGAGAGGAGAGTCTCTGTCTGTTGTTGAATAGAGAGAGGAGAGTCTCTGTGTGTTGAATTAGAGAGAGGAGCGTCTCTGTGTGTTGAATAGAGAGAGGAGAGTCTCTGTCTGTTGTTAAATAGAGAGAGGAGAGTCTCTGTGTGTTGAATAGAGAGAGGAGAGTCTCTGTGTGTTGAATAGAGAGAGGAGAGTCTCTGTGTGTTGAATAGAGAGAGGAGAGTCTCTGTGTGTTGAATAGAGAGAGGAGAGTCTCTGTGTTGTTTAATAGAGAGAGGAGAGTCTCTGTGTGTTGATGAATAGAGAGAGGAGAGTCTCTGTGTGTTGATGAATAGAGAGAGGAGAGTCTCTGTGTGTTGATGAATAGAGAGAGGAGAGTCTCTGTGTGTTGATGAGTAGAGAGGAGAGTCTCTGTTTTGAATAGAGAGAGGAGAGTCTCTGTGTTGTTGAATATAGAGAGGAGAGTCTCTGTGTGTTGAATAGAGAGAGGAGAGTCTCTGTGTGTTGAATAGAGAGAGGAGCGTCTCTGTGTGTTGAATAGAGAGAAAGGAGTCTCTGTGTGTTGAATAGAGAGAGGAGAGTCTCTGTGTGTTTATTAGAGAGAGGAGATTCTCTGTGTGTTTATTAGAGAGAGGAGAGTCTCTATGTGTTGAATTAGAGAGAGGAGAGTCTCTGTGTGTTGAATAGAGAGAGGAGTCTCTGTGTGTTGAATAGAGAGGAGCGTCTCTGTGTGTTGATGAATAGAGAGAGGAGAGTCTCTGTGTGTTGATGAATAGAGAGAGGAGAGTCTCGGTGTGTTGAACAGAGAGAGAAGAGTCTCTGTGTGTTTATTAGAGAGAGGATAGTCTCTGTGTGTTGAATAGAGAGAGGAGAGTCTCTGTGTGTTGAATAGAGAGAGGAGAGTCTCTGTGTTGTTGAATAGAGAGAGGAGAGTCTCTGTGTGTTGAATAGAGAGAGGAGAGTCTCTGTGTTGTTTAATAGAGAGAGGAGAGTCTCTGTGTGTTGAATAGAGAGAGGAGAGTCTCTGTGTGTTGATGAATAGAGAGAGGAGAGTCTCTGTGTGTTTATTAGAGAGAGGAGAGTCTCTGTGTGTTGAATTAGAGAGAGGAGAGTCTCTGTGTGTTGAATAGAGAGAGGAGCGTCTCTGTGTGTTGAATAGAGAGAGGAGAGTCTCTGTGTGTTGATGAATAGAGAGAGGAGAGTCTCTGTGTGTTTATTAGAGAGAGGAGAGTCTCTGTGTGATGAATTAGAGAGAGGAGCGTCTCTGTGTGTTGAACAGAGAGAGGAGAGTCTCTGTCTGTTGTTAAATAGAGAGAGGAGAGTCTCTGTGTGTTGAATAGAGAGAGGAGAGTTTCTGTGTGTTGAATAGAGAGAGGAGAGTCTCTGTGTGTTTAATAGAGAGAGGAGAGTCTCTGTGTGTTGAATAGAGAGAGGAGAGTCTCTGTGTGTTGAATAGAGAGAGGAGAGTCTCTATGTGTTTAATAGAGAGAGGAGAGTCTCTGTCTGTTGTTGAATAGAGAGAGGAGAGTCTCTGTGTGTTGAATTAGAGAGAGGAGCGTCTCTGTGTGTTGAATAGAGAGAGGAGAGTCTCTGTCTGTTGTTAAATAGAGAGAGGAGAGTCTCTGTGTGTTGAATAGAGAGAGGAGAGTCTCTGTGTGTTGAATAGAGAGAAGTGAGTCTCTGTGTGTTTATTAGAGAAAGGAGAGTCTCTGTGTGTTTGTTAGAGAGAGGATAGTCTCTGTGTCTTGAATAGAGAGAGGAGAGTCTCTGTGTGTTGAATAGAGAGAGGAGAGTCTCTCTGTGTTGAATAGAGAGAGGAGAGTCTCTGTGTGGTGTTGAATTAGAGAGAGGAGAGTCTCTGTGTGTTGAATATAGAGAGGAGAGTCTCTGTGTGGTGATGAATAGAGAGAGGAGAGTCTCTGTGTGTTGAATAGAGAGAGGCGAGTCTCTGTGTGTTGAATAGAGAGAGGAGAGTCTCTGTGTGTTGAATAGAGAGAGGAGAGTCTCTGTGTGTTGAATAGAGAGAGGAGAGTCTCTGTGTGTTTTTTAGAGAGAGGAGAGTCTCTGTGTGTTTATTAGAGAGAGGAGAGTCTCTGTGTGTTTATTAGAGAGAGGAGAGTCTCTATGTGTTGAATTAGAGAGAGGAGAGTCTCTGTGTGTTGAATAGAGAGAGGAGAGTCTCTGTGTGTTGTTGAATAGAGAGAGGAGAGTCTCTGTGTGTTGATAAATAGAGAGAGGAGAGTCTCTGTGTGTTGAATAGAGAGAGGAGAGTCTCTGTGTGTTAAATAGAGAGAGGAGAGTCTCTGTGTGTTGAATAGAGAGAGGAGAGTCTCGTGTGATGAATAGAGAGAGGAAAGTCTATGTGTGTTTAATAGAGAGAAGAGAGTCTCTGTGTGTTTATTAGAGAGAGGAGAGTCTCTGTGTGTTTATTAGAGAGAGGAGAGTCTCTGTGTGTTGAATAGAGAGAGGAGTCTCTGTGTGTTGAATAGAGAGGAGCGTCTCTGTGTGTTGATGAATAGAGAGAAGAGTCTCTGTGTGTTGAATAGGGAGAGGAGAGTCTCTGTGTGTTGATGAATAGAAAGAGGAGAGTCTCTGTGTGTTGATGAACAGAGAGAGGAGAGTCTCTGTGTGTTTATTAGAGAGAGGAGAGTCTCTGTGTGTTGAATAGAGAGAGGAGAGTCTCTGTGTGTTGAATTAGAGAGAGGAGAGTCTCTGTGTGTTGAATAGAGAGAGGAGAGTCTCTGTGTGTTGAATAGAGAGAGAAGAGTCTCTGTGTGTTGAATTAGAGAGAGGAGAGTCTCTGTGTGTTGAATAGAGAGAGGAGAGTCTCTGTGTGTTGAATAGAGAGAGGAGAGTCTCTGTGTGTTGAATAGAGAGAGGAGAGTCTCTGTGTGTTGAATTAGAGAGAGGAGAGTCTCTGTGTGTTGAATAGAGAGAGGAGAGTCTCTGTGTGTTGAATAGAGAGAGGAGAGTCTCTGTGTGTTTATTAGAGAGAGGAGAGTCTATGTGTGTTGTTTAATAGAGAGAGGAGAGTCTCTGTGTGTTTACTAGAGAGAGGAGAGGCTCTATGTATTTGTTAGAGAGAGGAGAGTCTCTGTGTGTTGAATAGAGAGAGGAGAGTCTCTGTGTGTTGAATAGAGAGAGGAGAGTCTCTGTGTTGTTGAATAGAGAGAGGAGAGTCTCTGTGTGTTGAATAGAGAGAGGAGAGTCTCTGTGTGTTGAATAGAGAGAGGAGAGTCTCTGTGTGTTGTTGAATGGAGACAGAAGAGTGTCTGTGTGTTGAATAGAGAGAGGAGAGTCTCTGTGTGTTGAATAGAGAGAGGAGAGTCTCTGTGTGTTGATGAATAGAGAGAGGAGAGTCTCTGTGTGTTGAATAGAGAGAGGAGAGTCTCTGTGTGTTTATTAGAGAGAGGAGAGGCTCTGTGTGTTTATTAGAGAGAGGAGAGTCTCTGTGTGTTTATTAGAGAGAGGAGAGTCTCTGTGTGTTTATTAGAGAGAGGAGAGTCTCTGTGTGTTGAATAGAGAGAGGAGAGTCTCTGTGTGTTTATTAGAGAGAGTAGAGGCTCTATGTGTTTGTTAGAGAGAGGAGAGTCTCTGTGTGTTGAACAGAGAGAGGAGAGTCTCTGTGTGTTGAATAGAGAGAGGAGAGTCTCTGTGTTGTTGAATAGAGAGAGGAGAGTCTCTGTGTGTTGAATAGAGAGAGGAGAGTCTCTGTGTGTTGAATAGAGAGAGGAGAGTCTCTGTGTGTTGTTGAATGGAGACAGAAGAGTGTCTGTGTGTTGAATAGAGAGAGGAGAGTCTCTGTGTGTTGAATAGAGAGAGGAGAGTCTCTGTGTGTTGAATAGAGAGAGGAGAGTCTCTGTGTGTTGATGAATAGAGAGAGGAGAGTCTATGTGTGTTTATTAGAGAGAGGAGAGTCTCTGTGTGTTGAATAGAGAGAGGAGAGTCTCTATGTGTTGAATAGAGAGAGGAGAGTCTCTGTGTGTTGAATAGAGAGAGGAGAGTCTCTGTGTGTTGAATAGAGAGAGGAGAGTCTCTGTGTGTTTACTAGAGAGAGGAGAGGCTCTATGTATTTGTTAGAGAGAGGAGAGTCTCTGTGTGTTGAATAGAGAGAGGAGAGTCTCTGTGTGTTGAATAGAGAGAGGAGAGTCTCTGTGTTGTTGAATAGAGAGAGGAGAGTCTCTGTGTGTTGAATAGAGAGAGGAGAGTCTCTGTGTGTTGAATAGAGAGAGGAGAGTCTCTGTGTGTTGTTGAATGGAGACAGAAGAGTGTCTGTGTGTTGAATAGAGAGAGGAGAGTCTCTGTGTGTTGAATAGAGAGAGGAGAGTCTCTGTGTGTTGATGAATAGAGAGAGGAGAGTCTCTGTGTGTTGAATAGAGAGAGGAGAGTCTCTGTGTGTTTATTAGAGAGAGGAGAGGCTCTGTGTGTTTATTAGAGAGAGGAGAGTCTCTGTGTGTTTATTAGAGAGAGGAGAGTCTCTGTGTGTTTATTAGAGAGAGGAGAGTCTCTGTGTGTTGAATAGAGAGAGGAGAGTCTCTGTGTGTTTATTAGAGAGAGTAGAGGCTCTATGTGTTTGTTAGAGAGAGGAGAGTCTCTGTGTGTTGAACAGAGAGAGGAGAGTCTCTGTGTGTTGAATAGAGAGAGGAGAGTCTCTGTGTTGTTGAATAGAGAGAGGAGAGTCTCTGTGTGTTGAATAGAGAGAGGAGAGTCTCTGTGTGTTGAATAGAGAGAGGAGAGTCTCTGTGTGTTGTTGAATGGAGACAGAAGAGTGTCTGTGTGTTGAATAGAGAGAGGAGAGTCTCTGTGTGTTGAATAGAGAGAGGAGAGTCTCTGTGTGTTGAATAGAGAGAGGAGAGTCTCTGTGTGTTGATGAATAGAGAGAGGAGAGTCTATGTGTGTTTATTAGAGAGAGGAGAGTCTCTGTGTGTTGAATAGAGAGAGGAGAGTCTCTATGTGTTGAATAGAGAGAGGAGAGTCTCTGTGTGTTGAATAGAGAGAGGAGAGTCTCTGTGTGTTGAATAGAGAGAGGAGAGTCTCTGTGTGTTGAATAGAGAGAGGAGAGTCTCTGTGTGTTTATTAGAGAGAGGAGAGTCTCTGTGTGTTGAATAGAGAGAGGAGAGTCTCTGTGTGTTTATTAGAGAGAGGAGAGGCTCTATGTGTTTGTTAGAGAGAGGAGAGTCTCTGTTTGTTTAATAGAGAGAGGAGAGTCTCTGTGTGTTGAATAGAGAGAGGAGAGTCTCTGTGTGTTTATTAGAGAGAGGAGAGGCTCTATGTGTTTGTTAGAGAGAGGAGAGTCTCTGTTTGTTTAATAGAGAGAGGAGAGTCTCTGTGTGTTGAATAGAGAGAGGAGAGTCTCTGTGTGTTGAATAGAGAGAGGAGAGTCTCTATGTGTTGAATTAGAGAGAGGAGAGTCTCTGTGTGTTGAATAGAGAGAGGAGAGTCTCTGTGTGTTGAATAGAGAGAGGAGAGTCTCTGTGTGTTTACTAGAGAGAGGAGAAGCTCTATGTATTTGTTAGAGAGAGGAGAGTCTCTGTGTGTTGAATAGAGAGAGGAGAGTCTCTGTGTGTTGAATAGAGAGAGGAGAGTCTCTGTGTTGTTGAATAGAGAGAGGAGAGTCTCTGTGTGTTGAATAGAGAGAGGAGAGTCTCTGTGTGTTGAATAGAGAGAGGAGAGTCTCTGTGTGTTGTTGAATAGAGAGAGAGGAGAGTCTCTGTGTGTTGAATAGAGAGAGGAGAGTCTCTGTGTGTTGAATAGAGAGAGGAGAGTCTCTGTGTGTTGATGAATAGAGAGAGGAGAGTCTCTGTGTGTTGAATAGAGAGAGGAGAGTCTCTGTGTGTTTATTAGAGAGAGGAGAGGCTCTGTGTGTTGAATAGAGAGAGGAGAGTCTCTATGTGTTGAATAGAGAGAGGAGAGTCTCTGTGTGTTGAATAGAGAGAGGAGAGTCTCTGTGTGTTGAATAGAGAGAGGAGAGTCTCTGTGTGTTGAATAGAGAGAGGAGAGTCTCTGTGTGTTTATTAGAGAGAGGAGAGTCTCTGTGTGTTGAATAGAGAGAGGAGAGTCTCTGTGTGTTTATTAGAGAGAGGAGAGGCTCTATGTGTTTGTTAGAGAGAGGAGAGTCTCTGTTTGTTTAATAGAGAGAGGAGAGTCTCTGTGTGTTGAATAGAGAGAGGAGAGTCTCTGTGTGTTTATTAGAGAGAGGAGAGGCTCTATGGGTTTGTTAGAGAGAGGAGAGTCTCTGTTTGTTTAATAGAGAGAGGAGAGTCTCTGTGTGTTGAATAGAGAGAGGAGAGTCTCTGTGTGTTGAATAGAGAGAGGAGAGTCTCTATGTGTTGAATTAGAGAGAGGAGAGTCTCTGTGTGTTGAATAGAGAGAGGAGAGTCTCTGTGTGTTGAATAGAGAGAGGAGAGTCTCTGTGTGTTTACTAGAGAGAGGAGAGGCTCTATGTATTTGTTAGAGAGAGGAGAGTCTCTGTGTGTTGAATAGAGAGAGGAGAGTCTCTGTGTGTTGAATAGAGAGAGGAGAGTCTCTGTGTTGTTGAATAGAGAGAGGAGAGTCTCTGTGTGTTGAATAGAGAGAGGAGAGTCTCTGTGTGTTGAATAGAGAGAGGAGAGTCTCTGTGTGTTGTTGAATAGAGAGAGAGGAGAGTCTCTGTGTGTTGAATAGAGAGAGGAGAGTCTCTGTGTGTTGAATAGAGAGAGGAGAGTCTCTGTGTGTTGATGAATAGAGAGAGGAGAGTCTCTGTGTGTTGAATAGAGAGAGGAGAGTCTCTGTGTGTTTATTAGAGAGAGGAGAGGCTCTGTGTGTTTATTAGAGAGAGGAGAGTCTCTGTGTGTTGAATTAGAGAGAGGAGAGTCTCTGTGTGTTGAATAGAGAGAGGAGAGTCTCTGTGTGTTGAATAGAGAGAGGAGAGTCTCTGTGTGTTTATTAGAGAGAGTAGAGGCTCTATGTGTTTGTTAGAGAGAGGAGAGTCTCTGTGTGTTGAATAGAGAGAGGAGAGTCTCTGTGTGTTGAATAGAGAGAGGAGAGTCTCTGTGTTGTTGAATAGAGAGAGGAGAGTCTCTGTGTGTTGAATAGAGAGAGGAGAGTCTCTGTGTGTTGAATAGAGAGAGGAGAGTCTCTGTGTGTTGTTGAATGGAGACAGAAGAGTGTCTGTGTGTTGAATAGAGAGAGGAGAGTCTCTGTGTGTTGAATAGAGAGAGGAGAGTCTCTGTGTGTTGAATAGAGAGAGGAGAGTCTCTGTGTGTTGATGAATAGAGAGAGGAGAGTCTATGTGTGTTTATTAGAGAGAGGAGAGTCTCTGTGTGTTTATTAGAGAGAGGAGAGTCTCTGTGTGTTTATTAGAGAGAGGAGAGTCTCTGTGTGTTGATGAATAGAGAGAGGAGAGTCTCTGTGTGTTGAATAGAGAGAGGAGAGTCTCTGTGTGTTGAATAGAGAGAGGAGAGTCTCTATGTGTTGAATAGAGAGAGGAGAGTCTCTGTGTGTTGAATAGAGAGAGGAGAGTCTCTGTGTGTTGAATAGAGAGAGGAGAGTCTCTGTGTGTTTATTAGAGAGAGGAGAGTCTCTGTGTGTTGAATAGAGAGAGGAGAGTCTCTGTGTGTTTATTAGAGAGAGGAGAGTATCTGTGTGTTGAATAGAGAGAGGAGAGTCTCTGTGTGTTGAATAGAGAGAGGAGAGTCTCTGTGTGTTTATTAGAGAGAGGAGAGGCTCTATGTGTTTGTTAGAGAGAGGAGAGTCTCTGTTTGTTTAATAGAGAGAGGAGAGTCTCTGTGTGTTGAATAGAGAGAGGAGAGTCTCTGTGTGTTGAATAGAGAGAGGAGAGTCTCTATGTGTTGAATTAGAGAGAGGAGAGTCTCTGTGTGTTGAATAGAGAGAGGAGAGTCTCTGTGTGTTGAATAGAGAGAGGAGAGTCTCTGTGTGTTTACTAGAGAGAGGAGAGGCTCTATGTATTTGTTAGAGAGAGGAGAGTCTCTGTGTGTTGAATAGAGAGAGGAGAGTCTCTGTGTGTTGAATAGAGAGCGGAGAGTCTCTGTGTTGTTGAATAGAGAGAGGAGAGTCTCTGTGTGTTGAATAGAGAGAGGAGAGTCTCTGTGTGTTGAATAGAGAGAGGAGAGTCTCTGTGTGTTGTTGAATAGAGAGAGAGGAGAGTCTCTGTGTGTTGAATAGAGAGAGGAGAGTCTCTGTGTGTTGAATAGAGAGAGGAGAGTCTCTGTGTGTTGATGAATAGAGAGAGGAGAGTCTCTGTGTGTTGAATAGAGAGAGGAGAGTCTCTGTGTGTTTATTAGAGAGAGGAGAGGCTCTGTGTGTTTATTAGAGAGAGGAGAGTCTCTGTGTGTTTATTAGAGAGAGGAGAGTCTCTGTGTGTTTATTAGAGAGAGGAGAGTCTCTGTATGTTTATTAGAGAGAGGAGAGTCTCTGTGTGTTTATTAGAGAGAGGAGAGTCTCTGTGTGTTGATGAATAGAGAGAGGAGAGTCTCTGTGTGTTGAATAGAGAGAGGAGAGTCTCTGTGTGTTGAATAGAGAGAGGAGAGTCTCTGTGTGTTGAATAGAGAGAGGAGAGTCTCTGTGTGTTGAATAGAGAGAGGAGAGTCTATGTGTGTTGAATTAGAGAGAGGAGAGTCTCTGTGTGTTTATTAGAGAGAGGAGAGTATCTGTGTGTTGAATAGAGAGAGGAGAGTCTCTGTGTGTTGAATAGAGAGAGGAGAGTCTCTGTGTGTTTATTAGAGAGAGGAGAGGCTCTATGTGTTTGTTAGAGAGAGGAGAGTCTCTGTTTGTTTAATAGAGAGAGGAGAGTCTCTGTGTGTTGAATAGAGAGAGGAGAGTCTCTGTGTGTTTACTAGAGAGAGGAGAGGCTCTATGTATTTGTTAGAGAGAGGAGAGTCTCTGTGTGTTGAATAGAGAGAGGAGAGTCTCTGTGTGTTGAATAGAGAGAGGAGAGTCTCTGTGTTGTTGAATAGAGAGAGGGAGAGTCTCTGTGTGTTGAATAGAGAGAGGAGAGTCTCTGTGTGTTGAATAGAGAGAGGAGAGTCTCTGTGTGTTGTTGAATAGAGAGAGAAGAGTCTCTGTGTGTTGAATAGAGAGAGGAGAGTCTCTGTGTGTTTAATAGAGAGAGGAGAGTCTCTGTGTGTTGATGAATAGAGAGAGGAGAGTCTCTGTGTGTTGAATAGAGAGAGGAGAGTCTCTGTGTGTTTATTAGAGAGAGGAGAGGCTCTGTGTGTTTATTAGAGAGAGGAGAGTCTCTGTGTGTTGAATTAGAGAGAGGAGAGTCTCTGTGTGTTGATGAATAGAGAGAGGAGAGTCTCTGTGTGTTGAATAGAGAGAGGAGAGTCTCTGTGTGTTGAATAGAGAGAGGAGAGTCTCTGTGTGTTGAATAGAGAGAGGAGAGTCTCTGTGTGTTGAATAGAGAGAGGAGAGTCTCTGTGTGTTGAATAGAGAGAGGAGAGTCTCTATGTGTTGAATTAGAGAGAGGAGAGTCTCTGTGTGTTGAGTAGAGAGAGGAGAGTCTCTGTGTGTTGAATAGAGAGAGGAGAGTCTCTGTGTGTTTATTAGAGAGAGGAGAGGCTCTATGTGTTTGTTGGAGAGAGGAGAGTCTCTGTGTGTTGAATAGAGAGAGGAGAGTCTCTGTGTTGTTGACTAGAGAGAGGAGAGTCTCTGTGTTGTTGACTAGAGAGAGGAGAGTCTCTGTGTGTTGAATAGAGAGAGGGGAGTCTCTGTGTGTTGAATAGAGAGAGGAGAGTCTCTGTGTGTTGTTGAATAGAGAGAGAAGAGTCTCTGTGTGTTGAAGAGAGAGAGGAGAGTCTCTGTGTGTTGAATAGAGAGAGGAGAGTCTCTGTGTGTTGATGAATAGAGAGAGGAGAGTCTCTGTGTGTTGAATAGAGAGAGGAGAGTCTCTGTGTGTTTATTAGAGAGAGGAGAGTCTCTGTGTGTTTATTAGAGAGAGGAGAGTCTCTGTGTGTTTATTAGAGAGAGGAGAGTCTCTGTGTGTTGATGAATAGAGAGAGGAGAGTCTCTGTGTGTTGAATAGAGAGAGGAGAGTCTCTGTGTGTTGAATAGAGAGAGGAGAGTCTCTGTGTTGTTGAATAGAGAGAGGAGAGTCTCTGTGTTGTTGAATAGAGAGAGGAGAGTCTCTGTGTGTTGAATAGAGAGAGGAGAGTCTCTGTGTTGAATAGAGAGAGGAGAGTCTCTGTGTTTAATAGAGAGAGGAGAGTCTCTGTGTGTTTATTAGAGAGAGGAGAGTCTCTGTGTGTTGAATAGAGAGAGGAGAGTCTCTGTGTGTTTAATAGAGAGAGGAGAGTCTCTGTGTGTTGAATAGAGAGAGGAGAGTCTCTGTGTGTTTAATAGAGAGAGGAGAGTCTCTGTGTGTTTAATAGAGAGAGGAGAGTCTCTGTGTGTTTATTAGAGAGAGGAGAGTCTCTGTGTGTTTATTAGAGAGAGGAGAGTCTCTGTGTGTTGATGAATAGAGAGAGGAGAGTCTCTGTGTGTTGAATAGAGAGAGGAGAGTCTCTGTGTGTTGAATAGAGAGAGGAGAGTCTCTGTGTTGTTGAATAGAGAGAGGAGAGTCTCTGTGTTGTTGAATAGAGAGAGGAGAGTCTCTGTGTTGTTGAATAGAGAGAGGAGAGTCTCTGTGTGTTGAATAGAGAGAGGAGAGTCTCTGTGTTGAATAGAGAGAGGAGAGTCTCTGTGTTTAATAGAGAGAGGAGAGTCTCTGTGTGTTTATTAGAGAGAGGAGAGTCTCTGTGTGTTTATTAGAGAGAGGAGAGTCTCTGTGTGTTGAATAGAGAGAGGAGAGTCTCTGTGTGTTTAATAGAGAGAGGAGAGTCTCTGTGTGTTGAATAGAGAGAGGAGAGTCTCTGTGTGTTTAATAGAGAGAGGAGAGTCTCTGTGTGTTTAATAGAGAGAGGAGAGTCTCTGTGTGTTTATTAGAGAGAGGAGAGTCTCTGTGTGTTGAAAAGAGAGAGGAGAGTCTCTGTGTGTTGAATAGAGACAGGAGAGTCTCTGTGTGTTGTTGAATAGAGAGAGAAGAGTCTCTGTGTGTTGAAGAGAGAGAGGAGAGTCTCTGTGTGTTGAATAGAGAGAGGAGAGTCTCTGTGTGTTGATGAATAGAGAGAGGAGAGTCTCTGTGTGTTGAATAGAGAGGATTGAGTCTCTGTGTGTTTATTAGAGAGAGGAGAGTCTCTGTGTGTTTATTAGAGAGAGGAGAGTCTCTGTGTGTTGAATAGAGAGAGGAGAGTCTCTGTGTGTTTAATAGAGAGAGGAGAGTCTCTGTGTGTTTAATAGAGAGAGGAGAGTCTCTGTGTGTTTATTAGAGAGAGGAGAGTCTCTGTGTGTTGAAAAGAGAGAGGAGAGTCTCTGTGTGTTGAATAGAGAGAGGAGAGTCTCTGTGTGTTGTTGAATAGAGAGAGAAGAGTCTCTGTGTGTTGAAGAGAGAGAGGAGAGTCTCTGTGTGTTGAATAGAGAGAGGAGAGTCTCTGTGTGTTGATGAATAGAGAGAGGAGAGTCTCTGTGTGTTGAATAGAGAGAGGAGAGTCTCTGTGTGTTTATTAGAGAGAGGAGAGTCTCTGTGTGTTTATTAGAGAGAGGAGAGTCTCTGTGTGTTTATTAGAGAGAGGAGAGTCTCTGTGTGTTGATGAATAGAGAGAGGAGAGTCTCTGTGTGTTGAATAGAGAGAGGAGAGTCTCTGTGTGTTGAATAGAGAGAGGAGAGTCTCTGTGTTGTTGAATAGAGAGAGGAGAGTCTCTGTGTTGTTGAATAGAGAGAGGAGAGTCTCTGTGTGTTGAATAGAGAGAGGAGAGTCTCTGTGTTGAATAGAGAGAGGAGAGTCTCTGTGTTTAATAGAGAGAGGAGAGTCTCTGTGTGTTTATTAGAGAGAGGAGAGTCTCTGTGTGTTGAATAGAGAGAGGAGAGTCTCTGTGTGTTTAATAGAGAGAGGAGAGTCTCTGTGTGTTGAATAGAGAGAGGAGAGTCTCTGTGTGTTGAATAGAGAGAGGAGAGTCTCTGTGTGTTGTTGAATAGAGAGAGAAGAGTCTCTGTGTGTTGAAGAGAGAGAGGAGAGTCTCTGTGTGTTGAATAGAGAGAGGAGAGTCTCTGTGTGTTGATGAATAGAGAGAGGAGAGTCTCTGTGTGTTGAATAGAGAGAGGAGAGTCTCTGTGTGTTTATTAGAGAGAGGAGAGTCTCTGTGTGTTTATTAGAGAGAGGAGAGTCTCTGTGTGTTTATTAGAGAGAGGAGAGTCTCTGTGTGTTGATGAATAGAGAGAGGAGAGTCTCTGTGTGTTGAATAGAGAGAGGAGAGTCTCTGTGTGTTGAATAGAGAGAGGAGAGTCTCTGTGTTGTTGAATAGAGAGAGGAGAGTCTCTGTGTTGTTGAATAGAGAGAGGAGAGTCTCTGTGTGTTGAATAGAGAGAGGAGAGTCTCTGTGTTGAATAGAGAGAGGAGAGTCTCTGTGTTTAATAGAGAGAGGAGAGTCTCTGTGTGTTTATTAGAGAGAGGAGAGTCTCTGTGTGTTGAATAGAGAGAGGAGAGTCTCTGTGTGTTTAATAGAGAGAGGAGAGTCTCTGTGTGTTGAATAGAGAGAGGAGAGTCTCTGTGTGTTTAATAGAGAGAGGAGAGTCTCTGTGTGTTTAATAGAGAGAGGAGAGTCTCTGTGTGTTTATTAGAGAGAGGAGAGTCTCTGTGTGTTTATTAGAGAGAGGAGAGTCTCTGTGTGTTGATGAATAGAGAGAGGAGAGTCTCTGTGTGTTGAATAGAGAGAGGAGAGTCTCTGTGTGTTGAATAGAGAGAGGAGAGTCTCTGTGTTGTTGAATAGAGAGAGGAGAGTCTCTGTGTGTTTAATAGAGAGAGGAGAGTCTCTGTGTGTTGAATAGAGAGAGGAGAGTCTCTGTGTGTTTAATAGAGAGAGGAGAGTCTCTGTGTGTTTAATAGAGAGAGGAGAGTCTCTGTGTGTTTATTAGAGAGAGGAGAGTCTCTGTGTGTTGAAAAGAGAGAGGAGAGTCTCTGTGTGTTGAATAGAGAGAGGAGAGTCTCTGTGTGTTTATTAGAGAGAGGAGAGTCCCTGTGTGTTTAATAGAGAGAGGAGAGTCTCTGTGTGTTTATTAGAGAGAGGAGAGTCTCTGTGTGTTGAATAGAGAGAGGAGAGTCTCTGTGTGTTGAATAGAGAGAGGAGAGTCTCTGTGTTGTTTAATAGAGAGTGGAGAGTCTCTGTGTGTTGAATAGAGAGAGGAGAGTCTCTGTGTGTTGATGAATAGAGAGAGGAGAGTCTCTGTGTGTTGAATAGAGAGAGGAGAGTCTCTGTGTGTTTATTAGAGAGAGGAGAGTCTCTGTGTGTTTATTAGAGAGAGGAGAGTCTCTGTGTGTTTATTAGAGAGAGGAGAGTCTCTGTGTGTTGATGAATAGAGAGAGGAGAGTCTCTGTGTGTTGAATAGAGAGAGGAGAGTCTCTGTGTGTTGAATAGAGAGAGGAGAGTCTCTGTGTGTTTAATAGAGAGAGGAGAGTCTCTGTGTGTTGATGAATAGAGAGAGGAGAGTCTCTGTGTGTTGAATAGAGAGAGGAGAGTCTCTGTGTGTTTATTAGAGAGAGGAGAGGCTCTGTGTGTTTATTAGAGAGAGGAGAGTCTCTGTGTGTTTATTAGAGAGAGGAGAGTCTCTGTGTGTTGATGAATAGAGAGAGGAGAGTCTCTGTGTGTTGAATAGAGAGAGGAGAGTCTCTGTGTGTTGAATAGAGAGAGGAGAGTCTCTATGTGTTGAATTAGAGAGAGGAGAGTCTCTGTGTGTTGAATAGAGAGAGGAGAGTCTCTGTGTGTTTATTAGAGAGAGGAGAGGCTCTATGTGTTTGTTGGAGAGAGGAGAGTCTCTGTGTGTTGAATAGAGAGAGGAGAGTCTCTGTGTTTTGAATAGAGAGAGGAGAGTCTCTGTGTGTTTATTAGAGAGAGGAGAGTCTCTGTGTGTTTATTAGAGAGAGGAGAGTCTCTGTGTGTTGATGAATAGAGAGAGGAGAGTCTCTGTGTGTTGAATAGAGAGAGGAGAGTCTCTGTGTGTTGAATAGAGAGAGGAGAGTCTCTGTGTTGTTGAATAGAGAGAGGAGAGTCTCTGTGTGTTGAATAGAGAGAGGAGAGTCTCTGTGTTGTTGAATAGAGAGAGGAGAGTCTCTGCGTTTAATAGAGAGAGGAGAGTCTCTGTGTGTTTATTAGAGAGAGGAGAGTCTCTGTGTGTTTATTAGAGAGATGAGAGTCTCTGTGTGTTGAATAGAGAGAGGAGAGTCTCTGTGTGTTTAATAGAGAGAGGAGAGTCTCTGTGTGTTGAATAGAGAGAGGAGAGTCTCTGTTTGTTTGTTAGAGAGAGGAGAGTCTCTGTGTGTTTAATAGAGAGAGGAGAGTCTCTGTGTGTTTATTAGAGAGAGGAGAGTCTCTGTGTGTTGAAAAGAGAGAGGAGAGTCTCTGTGTGTTGAATAGAGAGAGGAGAGTCTCTGTGTGTTGAATAGAGAGAGGAGAGTCTCTGTGTGTTGAATAGAGAGAGGAGAGTCTCTGTGTTGTTTAATAGAGAGAGGAGAGTCTCTGTGTGTTGTTGAATAGAGAGAGAAGAGTCTATGTGTGTTGAATAGAGAGAGGAGAGTCTCTGTGTGTTGAATAGAGAGAGGAGAGTCTCTGTATGTTGATGAATAGAGAGAGGAGAGTCTGTGTGTTGAATAGAGAGAGGAGAGTCTCTGTGTGTTTATTAGAGAGAGGAGAGTCTCTGTGTGTTTATTAGAGAGAGGAGAGTCTCTGTGTGTTTATTAGAGAGAGGAGAGTCTCTGTGTGTTGAATAGAGAGAGGAGAGTCTCTGTGTTTAATAGAGAGAGGAGAGTCTCTGTGTGTTTATTAGAGAGAGGAGAGTCTCTGTGTGTTTATTAGAGAGATGAGAGTCTCTGTGTGTTGAATAGAGAGAGGAGAGTCTCTGTGTGTTTAATAGAGAGAGGAGAGTCTCTGTGTGTTGAATAGAGAGAGGAGAGTCTCTGTGTGTTGAATAGAGAGAGGAGAGTCTCTGTGTGTTTAATAGAGAGAGGAGAGTCTCTGTGTGTTTATTAGAGAGAGGAGAGTCTCTGTGTGTTTATTAGAGAGAGGAGAGTCTCTGTGTGTTGATGAATAGAGAGAGGAGAGTCTCTGTGTGTTGAATAGAGAGAGGAGAGTCTCTGTGTGTTGAATAGAGAGAGGAGAGTCTCTGTGTTGTTGAATAGAGAGAGGAGAGTCTCTGTGTGTTGAATAGAGAGAGGAGAGTCTCTGTGTTGTTGAATAGAGAGAGGAGAGTCTCTGTGTTTAATAGAGAGAGGAGAGTCTCTGTGTGTTTATTAGAGAGAGGAGAGTCTCTGTGTGTTTATTAGAGAGATGAGAGTCTCTGTGTGTTGAATAGAGAGAGGAGAGTCTCTGTGTGTTTAATAGAGAGAGGAGAGTCTCTGTGTGTTGAATAGAGAGAGGAGAGTCTCTGTGTGTTTAATAGAGAGAGGAGAGTCTCTGTGTGTTTAATAGAGAGAGGAAAGTCTCTGTGTGTTTATTAGAGAGAGGATAGTCTCTGTGTGTTGAAAAGAGAGAGGAGAGTCTCTGTGTGTTGAATAGAGAGAGGAGAGTCTCTGTGTGTTGAATAGAGAGAGGAGAGTCCCTGTGTGTTTAATAGAGAGAGGAGAGTCTCTGTGTGTTTATTAGAGAGAGGAGAGTCTCTGTGTGTTGAATAGAGAGAGGAGAGTCTCTGTGTGTTGAATAGAGAGAGGAGAGTCTCTGTGTGTTGAATAGAGAGAGGAGAGTCTCTGTGTTGTTTAATAGAGAGAGGAGAGTCTCTGTGTGTTGTTGAATAGAGAGAGAAGAGTCTATGTGTGTTGAATAGAGAGAGGAGAGTCTCTGTGTGTTGAATAGAGAGAGGAGAGTCTCTGTATGTTGATGAATAGAGAGAGGAGAGTCTGTGTGTTGAATAGAGAGAGGAGAGTCTTTGTGTGTTTATTAGAGAGAGGAGAGTCTCTGTGTGTTTATTAGAGAGAGGAGAGTCTCTGTGTGTTTATTAGAGAGAGGAGAGTCTCTGTGTGTTGAATAGAGAGAGGAGAGTCTCTGTGTTTAATAGAGAGAGGAGAGTCTCTGTGTGTTTATTAGAGAGAGGAGAGTCTCTGTGTGTTTATTAGAGAGATGAGAGTCTCTGTGTGTTGAATAGAGAGAGGAGAGTCTCTGTGTGTTTAATAGAGAGAGGAGAGTCTCTGTGTGTTGAATAGAGAGAGGAGAGTCTCTGTGTGTTGAATAGAGAGAGGAGAGTCTCTGTGTGTTTAATAGAGAGAGGAGAGTCTCTGTGTGTTTATTAGAGAGAGGAGAGTCTCTGTGTGTTGAAAAGAGAGAGGAGAGTCTCTGTGTGTTGAATAGAGAGAGGAGAGTCTCTGTGTGTTTATTAGAGAGAGGAGAGTCCCTGTGTGTTTAATAGAGAGAGGAGAGTCTCTGTGTGTTTATTAGAGAGAGGAGAGTCTCTGTGTGTTGAATAGAGAGAGGAGAGTCTCTGTGTGTTGAATAGAGAGAGGAGAGTCTCTGTGTGTTGAATAGAGAGAGGAGAGTCTCTGTGTTGTTTAATAGAGAGAGGAGAGTCTCTGTGTGTTGTTGAATAGAGAGAGAAGAGTCTATGTGTGTTGAATAGAGAGAGGAGAGTCTCTGTGTGTTGAATAGAGAGAGGAGAGTCTCTGTGTGTTGAATAGAGAGAGGAGAGTCTCTGTGTGTTTATTAGAGAGAGGAGAGTCTCTGTGTGTTTATTAGAGAGAGGAGAGTCTCTGTGTGTTTATTAGAGAGAGGAGAGTCTCTGTGTGTTGATGAATAGAGAGAGGAGAGTCTCTGTGTGTTGAATAGAGAGAGGAGAGTCTCTGTGTGTTGAAAAGAGAGAGGAGAGTCTCTGTGTGTTGAATAGAGAGAGGAGAGTCTCTGTGTGTTTATTAGAGAGAGGAGAGTCTCTGTGTGTTGAAAAGAGAGAGGAGAGTCTCTGTGTGTTGAATAGAGAGAGGAGAGTCTCTGTGTGTTTATTAGAGAGAGGAGAGTCCCTGTGTGTTTAATAGAGAGAGGAGAGTCTCTGTGTGTTTATTAGAGAGAGGAGAGTCTCTGTGTGTTGAATAGAGAGAGGAGAGTCTCTGTGTGTTGAATAGAGAGAGGAGAGTCTCTGTGTGTTGAATAGAGAGAGGAGAGTCTCTGTGTGTTGAATAGAGAGAGGAGAGTCTCTGTGTGTTGATGAATAGAGAGAGGAGAGTCTCTGTGTGTTGAATAGAGAGAGGAGAGTCTCTGTGTGTTTATTAGAGAGAGGAGAGTCTCTGTGTGTTTATTAGAGAGAGGAGAATCTCTGTGTGTTTATTAGAGAGAGGAGAGTCTCTGTGTGTTGATGAATAGAGAGAGGAGAGTCTCTGTGTGTTGAATAGAGAGAGGAGAGTCTCTGTGTTTAATAGAGAGAGGAGAGTCTCTGTGTGTTTATTAGAGAGAGGAGAGTCTCTGTGTGTTTATTAGAGAGAGGAGAGTCTCTGTGTTGTTTAATAGAGAGAGGAGAGTCTCTGTGTGTTGTTGAATAGAGAGAGAAGAGTCTATGTGTGTTGAATAGAGAGAGGAGAGTCTCTGTGTGTTGAATAGAGAGAGGAGAGTCTCTGTGTGTTGATGAATAGAGAGAGGAGAGTCTCTGTGTGTTGAATAGAGAGAGGAGAGTCTCTGTGTGTTTACTAGAGAGAGAAGAGTCTATGTGTGTTTACTAGAGAGAGAAGAGTCTATGTGTGTTTATTAGAGAGAGGAGAGTCTCTGTGTGTTGAATAGAGAGAGGAGAGTCTCTGTGTGTTGATGAATAGAGAGAGGAGAGTCTCTGTGTGTTGAATAGAGAGAGGAGAGTCTCTGTGTGTTTATTAGAGAGAGGAGAGTCTCTGTGTGTTTATTAGAGAGAGGAGAGTCTCTGTGTGTTTATTAGAGAGAGGAGAGTCTCTGTGTGTTGAATAGAGAGAGGAGAGTCTCTGTGTGTTGAATAGAGAGAGGAGAGTCTCTGTGTGTTGAATAGAGAGAGGAGAGTCTCTGTGTGTTGAATAGAGAGAGGAGAGTCTCTATGTGTTGAATTAGAGAGAGGAGAGTCTCTGTGTGTTGAATAGAGAGAGGAGAGTCTCTGTGTGTTGAATAGAGAGAGGAGAGTCTCTGTGTGTTTATTAGAGAGAGGAGAGGCTCTATGTGTTTGTTAGAGAGAGGAGACTCTCTGTGTGTTGAATAGAGAGAGGAGAGTCTCTGTGTGTTGAATAGAGAGAGGAGAGTCTCTGTGTTGTTGAATAGAGAGAGGAGAGTCTCTGTGTGTTGAATAGAGAGAGGAGAGTCTCTGTGTGTTGAATAGAGAGAGGAGAGTCTCTGTGTGTTTATTAGAGAGAGGAGAGTCTCTGTGTGTTTATTAGAGAGAGGAGAGTCTCTGTGTGTTTATCAGAGAGAGGAGAGTCTCTGTGTGTTGATGAATAGAGAGAGGAGAGTCTCTGTGTGTTGAATAGAGAGAGGAGAGTCTCTGTGTGTTGAATAGAGAGAGGAGAGTCTCTGTGTGTTGAATAGAGAGAGGAGAGTCTCTGTGTTGTTGAATAGAGAGAGGAGAGTCTCTGTGTTGAATAGAGAGAGGAGAGTCTCTGTGTTTAATAGAGAGAGGAGATTCTCTGTGTGTTTATTAGAGAGAGGAGAGTCTCTGTGTGTTTATTAGAGAGAGGAGAGTCTCTGTGTGTTGAATAGAGAGAGGAGAGTCTCTGTGTGTTTAATAGAGAGAGGAGAGTCTCTGTGTGTTGAATAGAGAGAGGAGAGTCTCTTTGTGTTTAATAGAGAGAGGAGAGTCTCTGTGTGTTTAATAGAGAGAGGAGAGTCTCTGTGTGTTTATTAGAGAGAGGAGAGTCTCTGTGTGTTGAATAGAGAAAGGAGAGTCTCTGTGTTGTTGAATAGAGAGAGGAGAGTCTCTGTGTGTTGAATAGAGAGAGGAGAGTCTCTGTGTGTTGAATAGAGAGAGGAGAGTCTCTGTGTGTTTATTAGAGAGAGGAGAGTCTCTGTGTGTTTATTAGAGAGAGGAGAGTCTCTGTGTTGTTTAATAGAGAGAGGAGAGTCTCTGTGTGTTGTTGAATAGAGAGAGAAGAGTCTATGTGTGTTGAATAGAGAGAGGAGAGTCTCTGTGTGTTGAATAGAGAGAGGAGAGTCTCTGTGTGTTGATGAATAGAGAGAGGAGAGTCTCTGTGTGTTGAATAGAGAGAGGAGAGTCTCTGTGTGTTTATTAGAGAGAGGAGAGTCTCTGTGTGTTTATTAGAGAGAGGAGAGTCTCTGTGTGTTTATTAGAGAGAGGAGAGTCTCTGTGTGTTGATGAATAGAGAGAGGAGAGTCTCTGTGTGTTGAATAGAGAGAGGAGAGTCTCTGTGTGTTGAAAAGAGAGAGGAGAGTCTCTGTGTGTTGAATAGAGAGAGGAGAGTCTCTGTGTGTTTATTAGAGAGAGGAGAGTCTCTGTGTGTTGAAAAGAGAGAGGAGAGTCTCTGTGTGTTGAATAGAGAGAGGAGAGTCTCTGTGTGTTTATTAGAGAGAGGAGAGTCCCTGTGTGTTTAATAGAGAGAGGAGAGTCTCTGTGTGTTTATTAGAGAGAGGAGAGTCTCTGTGTGTTGAATAGAGAGAGGAGAGTCTCTGTGTGTTGAATAGAGAGAGGAGAGTCTCTGTGTGTTGAATAGAGAGAGGAGAGTCTCTGTGTGTTGAATAGAGAGAGGAGAGTCTCTGTGTGTTGATGAATAGAGAGAGGAGAGTCTCTGTGTGTTGAATAGAGAGAGGAGAGTCTCTGTGTGTTTATTAGAGAGAGGAGAGTCTCTGTGTGTTTATTAGAGAGAGGAGAATCTCTGTGTGTTTATTAGAGAGAGGAGAGTCTCTGTGTGTTGATGAATAGAGAGAGGAGAGTCTCTGTGTGTTGAATAGAGAGAGGAGAGTCTCTGTGTTTAATAGAGAGAGGAGAGTCTCTGTGTGTTTATTAGAGAGAGGAGAGTCTCTGTGTGTTTATTAGAGAGAGGAGAGTCTCTGTGTTGTTTAATAGAGAGAGGAGAGTCTCTGTGTGTTGTTGAATAGAGAGAGAAGAGTCTATGTGTGTTGAATAGAGAGAGGAGAGTCTCTGTGTGTTGAATAGAGAGAGGAGAGTCTCTGTGTGTTGAATAGAGAGAGGAGAGTCTCTGTGTGTTGAATAGAGAGAGGAGAGTCTCTGTGTGTTTACTAGAGAGAGAAGAGTCTATGTGTGTTTACTAGAGAGAGAAGAGTCTATGTGTGTTTATTAGAGAGAGGAGAGTCTCTGTGTGTTGAATAGAGAGAGGAGAGTCTCTGTGTGTTGATGAATAGAGAGAGGAGAGTCTCTGTGTGTTGAATAGAGAGAGGAGAGTCTCTGTGTGTTTATTAGAGAGAGGAGAGTCTCTGTGTGTTTATTAGAGAGAGGAGAGTCTCTGTGTGTTTATTAGAGAGAGGAGAGTCTCTGTGTGTTGAATAGAGAGAGGAGAGTCTCTGTGTGTTGAATAGAGAGAGGAGAGTCTCTGTGTGTTGAATAGAGAGAGGAGAGTCTCTGTGTGTTGAATAGAGAGAGGAGAGTCTCTATGTGTTGAATTAGAGAGAGGAGAGTCTCTGTGTGTTGAATAGAGAGAGGAGAGTCTCTGTGTGTTGAATAGAGAGAGGAGAGTCTCTGTGTGTTTATTAGAGAGAGGAGAGGCTCTATGTGTTTGTTAGAGAGAGGAGACTCTCTGTGTGTTGAATAGAGAGAGGAGAGTCTCTGTGTGTTGAATAGAGAGAGGAGAGTCTCTGTGTTGTTGAATAGAGAGAGGAGAGTCTCTGTGTGTTGAATAGAGAGAGGAGAGTCTCTGTGTGTTGAATAGAGAGAGGAGAGTCTCTGTGTGTTTATTAGAGAGAGGAGAGTCTCTGTGTGTTTATTAGAGAGAGGAGAGTCTCTGTGTGTTTATCAGAGAGAGGAGAGTCTCTGTGTGTTGATGAATAGAGAGAGGAGAGTCTCTGTGTGTTGAATAGAGAGAGGAGAGTCTCTGTGTGTTGAATAGAGAGAGGAGAGTCTCTGTGTGTTGAATAGAGAGAGGAGAGTCTCTGTGTTGTTGAATAGAGAGAGGAGAGTCTCTGTGTTGAATAGAGAGAGGAGAGTCTCTGTGTTTAATAGAGAGAGGAGATTCTCTGTGTGTTTATTAGAGAGAGGAGAGTCTCTGTGTGTTTATTAGAGAGAGGAGAGTCTCTGTGTGTTGAATAGAGAGAGGAGAGTCTCTGTGTGTTTAATAGAGAGAGGAGAGTCTCTGTGTGTTGAATAGAGAGAGGAGAGTCTCTGTGTGTTTAATAGAGAGAGGAGAGTCTCTGTGTGTTGATGAATAGAGAGAGGAGAGTCTCTGTGTGTTGAATAGAGAGAGGAGAGTCTCTGTGTGTTTATTAGAGAGAGGAGAGTCTCTGTGTGTTTATTAGAGAGAGGAGAGTCTCTGTGTGCTTATTAGAGAGAGGAGAGTCTCTGTGTGTTTATTAGAGAGAGGAGAGTCTCTGTGTGTTTATTAGAGAGAGGAGAGTCTCTGTGTGTTGAATAGAGAGAGGAGAGTCTCTGTGTGTTGAATAGAGAGAGGAGAGTCTCTGTGTGTTGAATAGAGAGAGGAGAGTCTCTGTGTGTTGAATAGAGAGAGGAGAGTCTCTATGTGTTGAATTAGAGAGAGGAGAGTCTCTGTGTGTTGAATAGAGAGAGGAGAGTCTCTGTGTGTTGAATAGAGAGAGGAGAGTCTCTGTGTGTTTATTAGAGAGAGGAGAGGCTCTATGTGTTTGTTAGAGAGAGGAGACTCTCTGTGTGTTGAATAGAGAGAGGAGAGTCTCTGTGTGTTGAATAGAGAGAGGAGAGTCTCTGTGTTGTTGAATAGAGAGAGGAGAGTCTCTGTGTGTTGAATAGAGAGAGGAGAGTCTCTGTGTGTTGAATAGAGAGAGGAGAGTCTCTGTGTGTTTATTAGAGAGAGGAGAGTCTCTGTGTGTTTATTAGAGAGAGGAGAGTCTCTGTGTGTTTATCAGAGAGAGGAGAGTCTCTGTGTGTTGATGAATAGAGAGAGGAGAGTCTCTGTGTGTTGAATAGATAGAGGAGAGTCTCTGTGTGTTGAATAGAGAGAGGAGAGTCTCTGTGTGTTGAATAGAGAGAGGAGAGTCTCTGTGTTGTTGAATAGAGAGAGGAGAGTCTCTGTGTTGAATAGAGAGAGGAGAGTCTCTGTGTTTAATAGAGAGAGGAGATTCTCTGTGTGTTTATTAGAGAGAGGAGAGTCTCTGTGTGTTTATTAGAGAGAGGAGAGTCTCTGTGTGTTGAATAGAGAGAGGAGAGTCTCTGTGTGTTTAATAGAGAGAGGAGAGTCTCTGTGTGTTGAATAGAGAGAGGAGAGTCTCTGTGTGTTTAATAGAGAGAGGAGAGTCTCTGTGTGTTTAATAGAGAGAGGAGAGTCTCTGTGTGTTTATTAGAGAGAGGAGAGTCTCTGTGTGTTGAATAGAGAAAGGAGAGTCTCTGTGTGTTGAATAGAGAGAGGAGAGTCTCTGTTTGTTGTTAAATAGAGAGAGAGGAGAGTCTCTGTGTTGTTTAATAGAGAGAGGAGAGTCTCTGTGTGTTGAATAGAGAGAGGAGAGTCTCTGTGTGTTGTTGAATAGAGAGAGGAGAGTCTCTGTGTGTTGAATAGAGAGAGGAGAGTCTCTGTGTGTTTATTAGAGAGAGGAGAGTCTCTATGTGTTTTTTAGAGAGAGGAGAGTCCCTAATGAGTTTACAGTTTATAGTAAGTAGCTAAGCTTGTTGTCAGAGGTTTGTAGTCAATAGCTTGTTATCAGAGGAGCGGAATTATTGCTATCTTGTTGACTGTGGTAATTAGTACTAAGAAGGACAATGATGTTTTCAGACAGAGATAACCACTGCCCACCATTCACCTGCTTACTCGAGACAACGGATGTATCCCAAATGTAACTCTATTCCGTACAAAGTGCACTACTGAATAACCAGAGACCCTATGGGCCCTGGTCAAAGGTAGTGGATAGGAGGCCATCTGGGAAGTGCCCATTAAAGCACCTATTCAGTCTGAATCAGTAACCAAGGAAAAAGACAGATAAGTTGCTCTTTAGAGTTGGTGTGTGTGTGTGTGTGTGTGTGTGTGTGTGTGTGTGTGTGTGTGTGTGTGTGTGTGTGTGTGTGTGTGTGTGTGTGTGTGTGTGTGTGTGTGCGTGCGTGCGTGCGTGCGTGCGTGCGTGCGTGCGTGCGTGCGTGCGCGCGTGTGTTTGACAACCTTCCCAAGTTCTCTCATGTCACCCCGCTCCTCCTCACACTCCTCTGGCTTCCAGTTAAAGCTCACATCCACTACAAGACCCTGGTGTTTACCTACGGAACAGCAAGAGGTACTGACCTCCCTACCTTCAGGCTATGATCAAACCCTACACCCCAACCCATCCACTACAAGACCCTGGTGTTTACCTACGGAGCAGCAAGAGGACCTGTTCCTCTCTACCTTCAGGCTATGATCAAACCCTACACCCCAATCCGAGCACTCCGTTCTGCCACCTCTGGTCTCTTAGCCCTCCCCCTGAGCCCATTCCAAGCTCTTCTCTGTCCGTGCAATAAATATATCTGAAACCCTCTGTCTATTCAAAGATTATCTTAAAAAATCCCACAGCCACCTCACTCGCACTAATCCCCCCACCCAAAAAATAAAGAATGGCTTTCATGTACTAACCCTCAGAACTAACCCTCTGAACTAACCCTCTGAACTATCCCTCTGAACCAACCCTCTGAACTATCCCTCTGAACTAACCCTCTGAACCAACCCTCTGAACCAACCCTCTGAACTAACCTTCTGAACCAATCCTCTGAACCAACCCTCTGAACTATCCCTCTGAACTAACCCTCTGAACCAACCCTCTGAACCAACCCTCTGAACTAACCTTCTGAACCAATCCTCTGAACCAACCCTCTGAACTATCCCTCTGAACTAACCCTCTGAACTAACCCTCTGAACTAACTTTCTGAACCAACCCGCTGAACCAACCCTCTGAACTAACCCTCTTAACTAACCCTCTGAACTAACCCTCTGGACTAACCCTCTGGACTAACCCTCTGGACTAACCCTCTGAACTAACCCTCTGAACTAACCCTCTGAACTAACCCTCTGGACTAACACTCTGGACTAACCCTCTGAACTAACCCTCTGGAATATCCCTCTGGACTAACACTCTGGACTAACACTCTGAACTAAACCTCTAAACTAACCCTTTGGACTAACACTCTGGACTAACCCTCTGAACTAACCCTCTGAACTAACCCTCTGGACTAACCCTCTGAACTAACCCTCTAAACTAACCCTCTGGACTAACCATCTGGACTAACACTCTGAACTAACCCTCTAAACTAACCCTCTGGACTAACCCTCTGAACTAACCCTCTGAACTAACCCTCTGAACTAACCCTCTGAACTAACCCTCTAAACTAACCTACTGAACAAACCCTCTGAACTAACCCGCTGAACTAACCCTCTGAACTAACCCTCTGGACTAATGCTGTTAACTAACCCTCTGAACTAACCTACTGAACTAACCCTCTGAACTAACCCTCTGAGCTAACCCTCTGAGCTAACCCTCTGAGCTAACCCTCTGAGCAAACCCTCTGAGCAAACCCTCTGAGCTAACCCTCTGAACTAACCTACTGAACCAACCCTCTGGACTAACCCTCTGGACTAACACTCTGAACTAACCCTCTAAACTAACCCTCTAAACTAACCCTCTGAACTAACCCTCTGGACTAACACTCTGAACTAACCCTCTAAACTAACCCTCTGAACTAACCCTCTGAACTAAACCTCTGAACTAACCCTCTAAACTAACCCTCTGAACTAACCCTCTGGACTAACACTCAGAACTAACCCTCTGGACTAACCCTCTAACACTAACACTTTACTTTCTTTCCTACTAGCTCTGACTTTGCTGATAGTTACTTTATTGAGGTCCAATGTATTTACCATGATTCTGAAATGTGGTTGTCCCAGCTAGCTATCTTAAGATGAAAGTTGCTCTCGATAAGAGTGTCTGCTAAATGTGGTTAGTCTACTGTAGGGCTCAGTCTCTGTCTGGCTGACTGATGTGGTTAGTCTACTGTAGGGCTCAGTCTCTCACTGGCTGAGTGATGTGGATAGTCTACTGTAGGGCTCAGTCTCTCTCTGGCTGACTGATGTGGTTAGTCTACTGTAGGGCTCAGTCTCTCTCTGGCTGACTGATGTGGTTAGTCTACTGTAGGGCTCAGTCTCTCTCTGGCTGACTGATGTGGTTAGTCTACTGTAGGGCTTAGTCTCTCTCTGGCTGACTGATGTGGTTAGTCTACTGTAGAGCTCAGTCTCTCACTGGCTGACTGATGTGGTTAGTCCACCGTAGGGCTCAGTCTCTCTCTGGCTGACTGATGTGGTTAGTTTACTGTAGGGCTCAGTCTCTCACTGGCTGACTTATGTGGTTAGTCTACTGTAGGGCTCAGTCTCACTGGCTGACTGATGTGGTTAGTCTACTGTAGGGCTTAGTCTTACAAGGCAACCTGTCCTTTTAAAACACACACACACACACACACACACACACACACACACACACACACACACACACACACACACACACACACACACACACACACACACACACACACACACATATTTGGGCTTCAGCCATCCCCTGTACATGTGTCACATCTGCCCCTGTATCTAGTGAACACCGTCACCTTTTCATATTTCTCCAATTGGACTGTTGGCTTTGTGCAGCCTTTTGAAGTGGTTTGTTTACAACTTGTTATAGACCTTTAGCCTCGTTCCACCTTGGTCTGACTCAGTGTGTAAAAAGAACTGTTCCTAAGAGTTCTCCTGTTGTTCAATCTCAACAGCCGTGTAATCAAGGTAATCCACTTGTTAAAGTTTAAAAAAATAAAGTAAATCACTCTGGTGCAAGTTTCTCTAGTATATGGTAGATTTTCACAGTTAAGCACAACACAAATCTAAACAGATTATTAAAATGGCTACATTTTTCTATACGCTAAGCACCTTTTCATGCCCAATTATTTTAATAATTTGTGTCCAATTGGCAGGTTGTGAGCATGTAAAGGAATATGTCAGTCAGAGAAACCATCAGAAATAGATGCATTGTGAAGCAGTTGGCTCTAGGGAAAACGTAGCTCGGTGTTGTATGCCATTTCTGCCCCTGTGCAACTTTACAGAAGATCACCTCTTCTATGTGACTTGTCAGCTGATACAGTATTGCCCGTGTCTGTGTGAGATTAGAGTAAAGTGACTAATACATTTGGAAAGAAGGTACATCAACTGAACACAAATATCAACATATCAAGTGTAAAATAAGAATTCAACATGTAAAGTGTAAAATACGAACGCAACATGTAAAGTGTAAAATATGAACGCAGCATGTAAAGTGTAAAATACGAACGCAACATGTAAAGTGTAAAATACGAACGCAACATGTAAAGTGTAAAATATGAACGCAACATGTAAAGTGTAAAATACGAACGCAACATGTAAAGTGTAAAATACGAAAGCAACATGTAGAGTGTAAAATAAGAACGCAACATGTTTGCTCTTAGTGAGCATTTCTCCTTTGCCAAGATAATCCATCCACCTGACAGGTGTAGCATATCAAGAAGCTGATTAAAACTTCTTAGGGATAGGGTCTAGTTTCCTGTATTTCCGCCTGACTGGTGTGTCATAAATAAACTGCCCGTTACTCAGGCCCAGAAGCCAGGATATGCATATAATTGGTAGCATTGGATAGAAAACACTTTGGAGTGTCTAAAACTGTTACAATAATGTCTGAGACTATAACTGAATTGATATTGCAGGCGAAAATCAGAAGAAAGACCAACCAGATTTTTTTGTTGTTGAGGTCCCAGGCTCTTACATTGGAAAGCTATGGGTCCTATGTAATTCCGTCTCCCAGATTTCAATTCCTATTGCTTCCAGTACATGTCAACAGTCTTTATTCAAGGTTTCAGGCTTGTTTTTTGATAATTGGGTGCACCTTGTGCACCTTGACATCTTGCTTCCAGACAAACTAAACACCTTCTTTGCTCGCTTTGAGGATAATACAGTGCCACTGACTACTACTAAGGACTCTGGGCTCTCCTTCTCCGTGGCCGATGTAAGTAAGATATTTAAACCTGTTAACCCTCGCAAGGCTGCCGGCCTAGACGGCATCCCTAGCTGCGTCCTCAGAAAATGCGCAGACAAGCTGGCTGGTGTGTTTACAGACATATTCAATCTCTCCCCATCCCAGTCTGCTGTTCCCACTTGCTTCAAGATGGCCACTGTTGTTCCTGTACCCAAGAATGCAAAGGTAACTGAACTAAATGACTATCGCCCCGTAGCACTCACTTCTGTCATCATGAAGTGCTTTGAGAGACTAGTTAAGGATCATATCACCTCCACCTTACCCGACACCCTAGACCCACTTCAATTTGCTTAACGCCCCAATAGATCAACACTCGATGCAATGGCCATCACTCTGCATACTGCCCTGTCCCATCAGGACAAGAGGAATACCTATCCAAGAATGCTGTTCATTGACAATAGCTCAGCATTCAACACCATAGTTCCCTCCAAGCTCATCATTAAGCTAGAGGCCCTGGGTCTGAACCCCTCACCGTTCAACTGGGTCCTGGACTTCCTGACGGGCCGCCCCCCCAGGTGGTGAAAGTAGGAAACAAGATCTCCACTCCGCTGATCCTCACCACTGGGGCCCCACATGGGTGTGTGCTCAGCCCCCTCCTGTACTCCCTGCTCACCCAAGACTGCGTGGCCATTCACTCCTCCAACTCAATCATCAAGTTTTCAGATGAAACAACAGTGGTAGGCTTGAATACCAACAACGACGAGACAGCCTACAGGGAGGAGGTGAGGGCCCTCAGAGTGTGGTGTCAGGAAAATAACCTCTCACTCAACGTCAACAACACAAAGGAGATGAACGTGGACTTCAGGATGCATCAAAGGGTGCACCCCCCTATCCACATCGACGGGTCAGTAGTGGAGAAGGTGGAAAGTTAAGTTCCTCAGCGTGCACATCACGGACAAATGGAAATGGTCCACCCACACAGAGAGTGTGGTTAAGAAGCCTCCACAGGAGGCTGAAGAAATTTGGCTTGTCACCTTAAAACCCTCACAAACTTTTACAGATGCACAATTGAGAGCATCCTGTCGGGTTGTATCACCGCCTGGTACGGTAACCTCACTGCTGACAACCGCAGGGCTCTCCAGAGGGTAGTGAGGTCTGCACAACGCGTCACCATGGACATACTACCTGCTCTCCAGGATACCTATAGCATCCGATGTCACAGGAAGACCAAAAAGATCATTGAGGACAACAACAACCCGAGCCACTGCCTGTTCACCCCACTACAATCCAGAAGGTGGTCAAAGCTGTGACCAAGAGACTGAAAAACAGCTACTATCTCAATCTTTGGCCACTTTAATAAATGGAACATTAGTCACTTTAATAATGTCACTTTAATGATGTTTACATATCTTGCATTACTCATCTCATATGTATATACCGTATTCTATACTATCTATTGCATCTTAGCCTATGCCGCTCTGTCATTACTCATCCATATATTTATATATTCTTATTCCATTACTTAGATTTGTGTGTCTTAGGTATCTGTAGGGGAATTGTTACATATTACCTGTTAGATATTGCTGCACTGTCGGAACTAGAAGCACAAGCATTTCGCTACACTCTCAATAACATCTGCTAACCATGTGCATGTGACAAATACAATTTGATTTGATTTCTGCTGGGGACAATAAAATGCCACTTTAAAATATTAATTTTTGTCACATGTCACAACGCCACAGATGTCTCAAGTTGTGAGGGAACGTGTAATTGGCATGCTGACCGCAGGAATGTCCACCAGAGCTGTTGCCAGAGAATCTAATGATATTTTCTCAACCATAAGCCACCTCCAACTTCATTTAAATAATTTGGCAGTACATCCAACCGGCCTCACACCCGAAGACCACGTGTAATCATGCCAGCCCAGGACGTCAGTATTTCTGTCTGTAATAAATCCCTTTTGTGTGGAAAAACAAATTCTGATTGGCTTGGCCTGGCTCCCCAATGTGTAGAACTGACTCCCAAGTGGGTGGGCT